>NC_037685.1:21923015-22100615 GCF_003255815.1 Theropithecus gelada | reverse complement strand
GGCTACAGGGGTGCCCCCCCACATGGGTAATTTTTTTTTTTTTTTTTTTTTTTTTTTTTTTTTGAGACGGAGTCTTGCTCTGTCGCCGGGGCTGGAGTGCAGTGGCCGAATCTCAGCTCACTGCAAGCTCTGCCTCCCAGGTTTACGCCATTCTCCTGCCTCAGCCTCCCAAGTAGCTGGGACTACAGGCGCCCGCCACCTCGCCCGGCTAGTTTTTTGTATTTTTTAGTAGAGACGGGGTTTCACCGTGTTAGCCAGGATGGTCTCGATCTCCTGACCTCATGATCCGCCCGTCTCGGCCTCCCAAAGTGCTGGGATTACAGGCTTGAGCCACCGCGCCCGGCCGCAGTAGTCTTTCTTGATGGTACTGTACAAATAATATTATCCTACATTTCTTACAGTAAATGAATAATTTGTAGTAAATTGGATTATTAACACATTTGTATGTAAGGAAGTTGAGTTATAATATGGAATGAATTACCATTATGCTTTGAGGAAGTTTGAGTAAATTGTAGGAGAGTTTTAGTGATATTCTAAGATACAAAAATAGGTTTAATTACATTAAATTTAAGAGCAGTGCATAAGATTGCTATAAGAAAAGAAAGTCATATCCATAAGAGGAATATATAAATTAGCAAAGGAAAACTATTCCATGTGATATAGTATAATACCAAATATTTTATTTTAAATAGTGAACTCTAAATAAAATAAGTAGGTGCAATGTAATGGTTGACTTGAAGGTAGATTTCATTACTGAAGGTGTGTCAAATTGGTAACCAAGTGATTGAGAACAGTAACCAACCAAGAATGATTGCCATCATCTCACTGACCTGAATCTTTTATTTTGCCCTGTAATAACTGGTTAAGAACTAAAGATCGCTTAAGAGTAAAAATAAGTGTTCTTACTTCACATAATCTATTGAGATTTGAAATTTTTATTTGTGTGGAATTTAAATACTGATATGATTATCTGAAATTGTTTCTTGGTCAAATACACCAGGGAATTGATGCTGTGTTTAAATAGGTGATTTTTATAATCCTCAGCTGTACATTAGAGAGTTGACATTTGAAAGTGAGAGAAAGCAAGTAGCTTTACAAGGTAGGGCTTTAGGGAAATGAGGCAGAGTTTTCCAGGAAGCAATGATTAGAAAACATTTTGTTTACCTCTAAACCCATTAAGGTTTATATAATACTTTACTTCACAGCTACAGAAATAGCATATTGGTCGTCATAAGAAAAGGGGCATTTGGTATTTCTTCTAAGTAAACCAATCAAGACACAATTCTAAGAAGTCATGGTTTGTGAAGCTTTTTAAATGTAGCTATTAACATGTGCAATAATAACAGCATATGTAGCATACCTAGTGTATGGAAAGTAGAGGATGATTTACTCTGTCTTTAAAGCTTGAACTTTAATAAGCGTCATTAGAGAGGACGAAAACTTGCTCTACTCAGCATCCAACTTTGTTTTTTCAAAGAATAACCACGCTAGCTTAAAGCAGATGAGGTATAAAATCAGACAACATAGCAGAAAATACTATATAAACAGTAACACAAGAAGAGTGGCATTGAATTGGCATGCAGAAACTGGCTAACAAAGTCTCGATGATTGGGAAATTAAAGGCCTACCAATACAAATCATAGGAGGGAATAGGAATAGGGAATAACAGAACTTCGTTTTAGTCATAAAAATATTATTTTATTAATTATTTAATTTTGCTGTAAGAAAATGTATTTACATAACCAAGTTATTGTTTGCAAGTAGAGGAGAGAGAGAGAAAATTACAGCATTTAATACCCCTTTTGTTTTTCTAAAGTCGCAAAGGATTAAAAAACATTAAGCATTTGGCAAAGAGAGATATTGGAGCCAAGTAAATAACACATTTTAAATCTACATTCTTTTGTCCAGAAAAAAATAGGTGAGAGAAGCATAATGCCTTATTGGATGGTTCCAGAACAGTGATTATCTATATCTTATTTTGCATTTCTTAACACCAGGCATTGCACTACATTTTCTATCAAATGCAAAAACTAATTGGAAGCAGCCAGGCACAGTGGCTCACGCTTGCAATTCCAGCACTTTGGGAGGCCGAGGCAGGCAGATCACCTAAGGTCAGGAGTTTGAGACTAGCCTGGCCAACATGGTGAAACCCCTGTCTCTACTAAAAATACAAAAATTAGCCTGGCATGGTGGTGGGTGCCTGTAATCCCAGCTACTAGGGAGGCTGAGGCAGGAGAATCGCATGAACCCAGGAGGTGGAGGTTGCAGTGAGCTGAGATAATACCACTGCACTCCAGCCTGGGCAAGAAGAGAAAAACTCTATCTCAAAAAACAACAACAAAACTAATTGGAAACAGTTTCAGTCCTCAGTGTTTGTATAATTATGTAGAAGATGTAAAACAGGTCAAAGAAAAATAACATAGAATCTGATCAGTGAATGAGATACTACAAATATTTTATGTCATTCTAACTTGGGTAAGGCAACCAGAAATATTTTACAGGATGAAAAGACATTCAAATTAAGCTTTGAATTGAGGCTAGGATTTCAAGCATTAGACATGAGGAAGGGGCAAATAACAATCAGAATGGAAATCAGAGTATTACCAATATTTCTGTAAACATAGCTTAGAGTCAGGAGAGGCCTTGCATTTCAGACCAACACTTGGCCTGTGTTCAATAAGCAAACAAGAGCTAGTAGCATGGAGACCGGGTGTGGTGGCTCTCGCCTGTAATCCCAGCACTTTAGGCTTTGGGAGATGGAGGCAGGCAGATCATCTGATGTCAGTGGTTCAAGACTAGCCAGGCCAACATGATGAAACTCCATCTCTACCAAAAATATAAAAATTAGTTGAGTGTGCTGACACATGTTTGTAATTCCAGCTACTCCGGAAGCTGAGGCAGGAGAATTGCTTGAACTTGGGAAATGAGGGGTGCAGTGAGTTGAGATCACGCCACTGCAGTTCAGCCTGAGCAACAGAGCAAGACTAGGTCTCAAATAATAATAATAATAATCATCATCATCATAAATAAGAGGTAGCGATTGATAAGTGAAACTCATTTCTATGATCAGGACTCAAGTTCATAATATTTGGTCACTTATTGAATGTGGGCAAAATAAAGGGATTGGAATATAAAGAAGGGATAAAGGTGACTGTGAATTTTGAGTCCATTGCTTGGGCACTAAGATGGTAAAACAAATTGTGTTCAGAATACAGGGTGATGGATTTTATTGCCAAGAAATATTTGTTGTTACTCATGGCTATATCTCTAGTCTATACTAAAATATACCTATGAATACATAATGTATAAAGCAATATCCTGTTGCAAAATAGTGTAGCATTGAAGATGTTAATATTGTAATTATGTTGTTTTATTTTATTCACTAATTTTTATTATTTTGCTTTATTTTACATACAAACTCATTTTATATAACAAATAATATTTAACATTTGAAAGTGAGATATTAATATTTTCACCTCTCTTTATTCTATTCCTAGGAGTAATATGAAAATTAACTAAGAAGTAATGAAATAACTGCTATGTATCTTTCTACATAAATGAGTGCAATAACAGATCCCTAGAGTGTATGTGATAAGCAAGGAAACCTGGATGCTTTGGTTACAGTATTCTAGTAGATTAACGTCTGGCAAATGGAATGCACACAGTAAAATTTTAGCTGTTATCTGGCCTACAAGACAGTATATGTTTTTGCAGATAATCATATCTGCCCTAATTTATATAAAATTGCTTTCTGGAATATTTCAATTAACTTTCTATACAATGCTTGTGAATATGTACATATTTAAAATACCGTTTGATTTTACTAACATAGTATGGCATCAGTTAATATCTACCCAATAGTTAAGTATGATTAATAATGTTTACCTTTAAATCATATGTAGGGTATTTCACAGCATTCATTTTGTTGATTCACATATTCTGTTAATATTTTGAAATACATTACTACTACCAAAGTTAATGCAAAATATATGCATTAATTCATATAACTAGATATACATACACAATACAAAAAAGGGAACTCATTTCATTAATATTAGATTTCTTTTTGTTCTCTGCCTCTTGAAACAATAAAACTCTTGGTATTTCTAGAGCAACAGATTAGCCAATTTTCTAGACTTTTTATCTCAAACACAAATTGATAATGTTTACCTTTTAGTTGGTCGACTGTATAATTAATTATTACAACAATAAAAGTATTGTGATTCTTCTACAGAAACATATTTGATAAATCTGAAAGATATTACTGAATCATAATGTATTTATTGCACACCGTACATGAGGTACAAAGAGAAAACCATATCAAGGAAAAGTGTTATATATTGGATAGTTACAACATGTTAAACTAATGTTAAGGGTAAAATAAAGTTGGAGAAGTTATCATGAAAAAACAGCATAAAAACATAGCTTTTTCTTTTTTCATGGCAATGAGAAAACGTGGCTCAGAACATGTAGATGATTCCTTATGTAGAAGCCTGGGATATCTATAAATTATAACTAATGTTTGATAAAAAAGCTCGAATACATAAACATACATAACAAATAGGGGAAAGACGGATAATATGGAGACTGATTTTTAATGAGGGCTTTATTTAGAAGTCATTTTAAATAAAGTAAGATGTGAATTGTTTTGAAAAATATGCAGATTTAAATGAGAAAACCATTCTTGTTATAATGTAGCCCTGATGCAGAAATAAAATGAGACAATTCAAAAAGAGTTTTACGAATTGATCTTATTGAGAACAGTTGTTTCTAAAGCTGTGAGATTATCAAAATCACTTGCAATAATATTTAGATAATATTTAGAATGATGATTCCCAGGCACTAAACCAAATCTGCTAAATAGCAATCCCCAGTGTTGGGTGGAAGAAAATTGAGTGTGGAAGAATGGGTTGTTTAATATTGTGTAGTTACTGAGATTATTTCATTTAACCGAATGAGTAAGTTACAAAATGTTGGTAGAAAAAATTACAATATAAACTTTTTATCATACACAAATAATTCTGATTAAAATGTATATAACTTGTGGAGAAGTGAATATAAGTGAAGGGAATATAATTGACCTATCATTAATATAAAGTTATTATATTTTGGTTTGTGCAAAAGTAATTGCGGTTTGGGCCATTAAAAGTAGTGGCAAAAACCTCAATTATTTTGCACCAACCTAATAACTGCATGGTTGAATGATAGCGAATGGTAATACAGTATATTTAGTTACTGAAATAAATGAAATAAAGAGATGGCAAACATCTTGGCATTAATATCAGCAAAATATTGTACCTAGTTAGCTCAGGAGAAAGAGAAAATTTTTTAAATGATGTTAAGATAATTTTTTTCTATAATTTTAATTTATTTCTTTTAAATTGATAAATAAAAATTGTATATATTTATGGTGTACGACTTGATGTTTTGATATATGTAGACAGTGTGGAATTACTAAATCAGGCTAATTCACAATTCACATTCCCATCACCTCATGTACTTATCTTTTCTTTTTTTTTTTTTTGAGACGGAGTCTTGCTCTGTCGCCCAGGCTGGAGTTCAGTGGCGCGATCTCGGCTCACTGCAAGCTCCACCTCTGGGGTTCACGCCATTCTCCTGCCTCAACCTCCCGAGTAGCTGGGATAACAGGCGCCCGCCACCACGCCCAGCTAATTTTTTTTTTTTTTTTTTTTTTTTTTTGTATTTTTTACTAGAGATGGGGTTTCACCGTGCTAGCCAGTATGGTCTCGATCTCCTGACCTCCTGACGCGCCCACCTCGGCCTCCCAAAGTACTGGGATTACAGGCGTGAGCCACCGCGTCTGGCCTGTACTTATCATTTTTAAGGTGAGAATAATTAAGCTGTATTATAAGCAATGTATCAGGTATCTAATACATTGTTATTAAAAATAACTATCATATAAAATAGATGATAATATATTTCTTTTACCTAACATGTTGTATCCTTTGATCTACGTGTCCCCAATCCTCTCCCCCCAACTCCTGATAACCATCATTCAGCCTTAAAGAAGAAGGAATTTCTGTCATTTACCACAGCATAGATGAACGTGGAGGACATTATGTTAAGTAAAATAAGCCAGGCACAGAAAGACAAATACCACATAATCTCACTTATCTGCAAAATCTGAAAAAGTCAAACTCATAAAAACACAGAATAGAATAACGGTAGCATCAGTGAACTAGAAATTTCCACATAATTAAAAAAATTAGTAAGAAAGAAAGAAAATGTTAGGCAGAGAAAGGGCCGTGGTTTAAATCAACCCTTCATATATAATTCTGTAATCAGTAATAAAATGTTCGAGAAACAACATTCAATACTCCACATCAGTGATGTGGAGTAATGAAGAATAATGGAATAAAATGTTTTTGTGAGCTGGGGTAAAGAATTTGGCAAATGTATCTGTTGAGTGGTCATCTAAAATGGTGATAATAGATGCTGTGGTAAAAGACATCACAAGTTAACGTGTGTAAAGACATTAATCCATATAGTAAGTTCAATAATAAGTGAGGGGATGGTGATTGAAAAGTCAGTAATTGAAAGTGAGAAGGGATGGTAATAGTATAGCCATAGAGTATGGAGTCCTTTTAGATGAAACTCAAGCTTGTAAATTAAGAAGGAAATCTAATGTTCAGGATACAGAAAAGGAGAGCAAGATGGTTCCATTTCTTGGACCTAAGGTGTGGGTGATGGGGGAGTTAAATAACTCTCTGCTTAAAAAAGTTCTACGTTTTACAGTGTTGTCATGGATATTTTATCTAATTTCCTTCTATTAAATGGATATTTATTCATTTATATTTATTTATTAAATGGATATTTTGTTCTATTAAAGCTTCTACCTTTATCAAAGCACAGTCTATTCTTTTTTTATTCTGGAACCTGGTCATCTTTTATCTTCTCAAGGATCAATCTCTTAAATATCATTTTTATATTTTACTTTAAATATCTCATCTAAACATTAGATAAAGACAAGAAGAAACTTAAAGGAAGATTATGGAAATGGTTTAAGACATGAGGAATCTTACTAACCATAATGTAATGTTATACAGAGCTGTGAAGATGGGGGAATTCTGTGACATTAGTAATTACACAGCAATATGGGCATGGAAATCTTGGTCATAGTGGTAGTATGGGAGGATCGGCTTCTTTTTTTTTTTTTTTTTTTTTTTTTTGAGACGGAGTCTCGCTCTGTTGCCCAGGCTGGAGTGCAGTGGCGCGATCTCAGCTCACTGCAAGCTCCGCCTCCCGGGTTTACGCCATTCTCCTGCCTCAGCCTCCCAAGTAGCTGGGACTACAGGCGCCCGCCACCATGCCTGGCTAATTTTTTGTATTTTTTAGTAGAGACGGGGTTTCACCGTGTTAGCCAGGATGGTCTCGATCTCCTGACCTCGTGATCCACCCGTCTCGGCCTCCCAAAGTGCTGGGATTACAGGCTTGAGCCATCGCGCCTGGCCAGGATTGACTTTTTAAGGTGTTGGAAACAAACATAAATATTAAGCCTAATGGGAATAAAGTTTCTTCTATAAGAAGAAGCATGCCAATTTGTTCAAATTAAACTGGGAACCCGGCTTGGATTAAGTATTGTCTCGAACTACGTGGGAGAGAATGGTGCAGAGTTTATGTGTGTATGTGTACATGCATATGTGTGATGTGTGCAATTTTCTGCATGTTTGGACAAATTACTAACCTCTTTGGCTCTAATAAGTAATGTAATAGGACTAGAAAAATATAAAAATCACAGTTCTACTAATTTAATTTTCTCAATTATATTTTAAAAAGGATATCAACTAGCAGCCTATCTCTTTACTTATATGAACAGATTAAAAAAAAAAAAATCACAAAAAAACCCTACACAAAAAGAGGAAAGATTAATCAGTAAGAGCCATAATTGCAAAAAGTCTTAAATGTTAATGAATTTCATAAAATATTTATGAGTCAGATTCAAAAGGCATGCAGATTAAGACTAGAGGTCACAAAAGCCAATTAAGTAATTAAGAAATATTGCTGCAGAATACATTAAATAGTGTACCAAATGTTTTTATCATCAAAATGGTCCTCATAAAAAGTATGTGATTTGGGTTATAAATATTAATTACTTTTATACAAATATAATAAAAATTTAAAAGTAGGAGAAAAGTCTGCCTACTTTTAAATTAGAAACAAATATTTGATTTTCAAGAAATTCAGTGAGTTTAAAAAATAAACAGGACATACTAGGAAATGAATAAATGCCAGTACCTAAGTCAAATATAAATAGAAAATTAATATATAAAAATATTATTCCTTCCTGTCCTTAATTTTCTTTTGTAGAATATACATTTCCTTTTTGGAAAATAAATCACAGCTTTATATTCTGTGATTTTGCCCTGTGCCCATAGCACGTTCTAGAATTGCCAGGCCCTCCCAATTTCAATGAAAAAATATGTGCAAAATCACATTTGTTTTTCTGATAGTGTTACTTCTCATACCCCCAAAAGGAATGTATTAGTAACTGGGAATGCTATACATACAAATTAAATAAAACAATGAATAAATTTTGCTTTAGATGTATAAAGTATGAATATTAGATCAATAGTGGTAGATATGGAGTATCCATATATCTGCAACTTTATACAACAATTTGCATAACTTTTGCAAACATTAAAGTCTTTTCAAATAAGGGGATGCAAATTATTATCTATCTAATCATATTTCACAGGTTACGATAATTCCTTAAGAAATTGGCTTATGACTGTTACCCAGTAGTCTATAATATATTATAGATAATTTATTATTGAAGAAGTTTCAGGTACGTTTAAATTTTCTAATTCTGCACATTTGTCTGTATATCTTATATGCTGGTTTAGTTACACATCACTCATATGTAGTTAATTCTCTTTTTTATTTCTCAGTGTTTGCCATACATGTGTAGAAGCAGAGCAAATACTTTTCAGCTAATGATCATTATGTCAATTGTTCAGCTACTGGTACTTAAACAGCAGTACATCATTATGCATATTAAGTCACGCATTGTTATATCTGTTAGGATTGTAAAGCTGAAAATTTACTATAAAACAACTAAAAAGTAGTTTGGCAATAAGGTAGTCGTTTACTCAAGTAACAAGTTTTATGGAAATAGGGTCAAGTCCAAGTTTGTATAACTTAGAGAAACAGCAAAATTTCAACCTTCTTTCTTTATCACTTTGCTGTGCAATCCTCAGAATGCCCTTCCAGTCTATTTTTAGTATGGTAGCATGTACATTTGGGGCATAGTGAAAATATGAAAATATTTAAGAAAGAGAAGATGATATTCTTAGTAAGTTCTACTTTTTTATTGGCAAAGAAATAAGTAATTTTCTAGGACTCTTCCAGTAGACTTTCAGGATTTTAGCAAGAAGGGTCACTGACGTGGGGAGAAAAATAAAGTAGCAAAGGAATAGAATAATCATCATTTTCCTAAGCAATGTTGATTTTAAAAAGGGTCTTTCCTCTATTTTTTATTTGTGATCCTCATATCTCTTTAAAACAGAGATGTGATTTACACAGCCACTGACAATGAACTTTCACGAAAAATCATAGCTATGTCAACAAGGACAGGATGTAGGGATAGAATAGAAAAGCAACCACATTGGGTCATTAAAAATAAACTATGTGTTTGTTATTGTTGTTTTTTAAAGGTTCACTATTTTGGCTAGTATGGTCTAACCCACCTTGGCAGTTATCCCACTTACTTGCTTCTTACATTCTAAGAAACACTGTTTGATCACAGTTCGTGGAGGTTCTGGGTGATGTTCATTGCCTGATTCTTCACAGATTTTTACTTTGTTGGGTTCTAAATTGGAGAAAATGTTATAGCCTTCTATATCCCTACCAAATTTAGAATTGAGGTCAAAATTACACTTACTTCCTAGCAATTTGTATCAGAAAAGATTCAAAATTGAAGGGTCTTCCTCAAGAAGAAGAGAGGCTTGTTGAACCTACCCACTCCATGATGGGAAAAAATGAATAGGAAAATCACTTCATTTTCATCATCATCAAGTATTGTTTATGATCCAGCAGGACACAATGACCTTTGGTGTTGAGAAGAACAATTCATAAATTGTAGACCATCTAAAAAAAACACTCCTTTTAGAAATGTGACAAGCTGATACTGTTTTCTCATCATTTTCACCAACTGTATCTACCACTTATCTTTGTGAAGATTTTATGATGAGCAGATTGGTGAGAGGTACTGAATAATGCTACTAGAGCATTGCTCCATCCTGAGTAGTAATGAGATAGATCTTTATGTAAACATGAGAACAAAGCAAAATTATTCATCATCATAACTGATATTCATTTTTACTTGCTATTTTCAACCAGCTAATTGAAATTAATTTTATATTGCTTCCAAAATGCCCCATTCATGCCATTTGTTCTTTTACATTTATTTGTTATTTATGAACACATTATAAAAACAGATTTCTTAAGCTATAATTTAAAGTGTACAATTTTGTATTTTTGGCATATGTGTAAAACTATAAAATTATTTCCACCATCAAGATAAAGCACATATCCATTGTTCCCAAAAGCTATGACTTGTGTTCGATTTTTTTTTCTAATTTGATTGTGTCCATAGGGCCATTTGTTTTCTACCCTACAACACCTTAACTCATTACTGTTAAATATCTTTCCAAGTTTTACTGAGTCTCAGAATCCTTCTGCAAAATATGCCACCCCTGTACATAGCAGCTATTCATTTGCTAAAAGTGCATTAAACTAAGGTAGTTGATTCTCATTATTCACAACAGTAATGATCTATAATAATGTTCTATATAGTCACCACAAACACTTAAATAAGGAATACTAAACTCTTGCTACTTGAGGAAATATATGCACATGTATATACATACATATATTTAAATATCTCACATAGATTATAACCTTGTCGTAAAAACAACCCTTCCCTGTAGAGTCTAATGTGTCTATTTGAAAAAAGAGAAATGAACACAATTTCAGTTAGATAAGAGACATAAATTCAAGCAATCGTTTGCAAAATATGATGACTATAGTTAATAACATATTGAAACCTTGAAAAAATGCCAAGACAGGACGGGTGAGGTGGCTCATGTCTGTAATCCCAGCACTTAGGAGAGTCAAGGCAGATGGATAACTTGAGGTCAGGAGTTCCAGACCAGCCTGGCCAATATGGTGAAACCTCATCTCTACTAAAAATACAAAAATTAGTCAGGCGTGATGGTGCATGTCTGTATCCCAGCTACCCAGGAGGCTGAGGCATGAGACTCACTTGACCCTGGGAGGTGGAAGTTGCAATGAGCTGAGATCACGCCATTGCCCTTCAGTCTGGGCGACAGAAAAAGACTCTGTCTAAAAAAATTTTTAAAAAACTAAAAAAGAAAATATGCTAAGACAATTACACAAAATGTTTCCCCCAAAAAATGATAACCACGTAGGGTAATGCATATGTTAATTAGTTAGTCATTCCACAATGTGTATGTACTTCAAAATATCATGTTGTACATAAATACATACAATTTTATCCATGTATTAAAATATTTTTAAAGAGATATGAGGATCACAAATTGTAGTGAGTAAGTGAATACACAAATATTACTTCACAAATAAGGAGGATAGACTGTGGTGTATTGAGGGGTCTATAAAATGCCACTAATAAAAAGCCATGTTTTAAGTAAAATGGCCCACACCCATGGCAACAACCCTATTTATATAACAACCGCTATACCACTTTCCATCTCTAGGATGATTACATTGCATCTCTTAGTGTATTACAGCCATCCATGTTGATCTTGAGTTTGTCACAGTCTTCACATTTTATGATTGACATTATTGAGGCCAGACCCATTGCTAAGTATAGTGCCTAACCTAGAGCCTGCTTTTGTCCTTTATTGTAACAATTTACGATTAAGCCCGTGGATTACACAAGATGGTGGTAAGATGATGATGATGATGATGATGCTGATGTCATTTTTTAAAAGCATAGCAAATTAAATATTGATTACATTCTAGAATAGAAGCAAATGTCTCTTGGATAATTTCCTAATTAAATTAATTTTATGTGGCCACGTGAAAATTAATAGATACTTTTTTATTCAATATATTTTCTTGAACTGTATATAAGCAAATTGTACAAAATTAATGAGTCCATGCTACTAAATTCATAGAAGTTTTTCTATAGATTTCAGATCACCCTAAGGCTGTGGAAAAGAAAAGCTAATCACTTATATGAAATCATATTTTTGATATAAATTGATATAATGTTTTTCTGCTTTATTAGACAGGAAAGTCATGGGACATTCCTATTTCTAAATAGAAATTATGAGATAATAACTACATTTAACTTAGTATATTTCAGCGTGAACCCCATTGTCATTTGTACCACAAGCTATTATGACAACAAAAACAACCACCACAAAGGTGCAAAAGCCTCCTTGTATATTTAGATAGTCCTGGGAGACTGGTGCCTTTCGTTGAGAACCACCATTCTAGACAAATTTATTTTTTACTTTTCTGTTCTTATATTTCTTGATCTCCCATCAGTACTGACAGAGTAAAATATGCATTTTTTTGTAACTTTTCTCTGTCTCTCAGGAAATTGCATGTATTATTTCTCTTTTAATTTTCTTCTAACTCCCAATCATGGAATAACCTAAGGCCCTATTCTGTTCCTTTTGTTCTTCATCTAAACAGTGTTCTTAATTGATTTATTCTGTCGCATTTTAAATGGTAATTATATACTAATGATTCTTGTATTTATTTAGAGCAGAGCTTAAACTACTTCAGTAAAGAGACTGTAAAATAAAGTTGCTAAAGTGAAAGTGTATTTTTTAATCACCAAAAGCAGTTGAAACTGGATAGAGAGCTCTGATGGATAAGAAAATCCAGGTCCCAGGCAAACAAAAGGGTGCACTTTCTAACTTTTGCCATGTGGCCAGTTTTACCATGCTATCAAGGCAAAGAAATATTTAATTGAAAAAATAAAACTACAGACTAATATCTCTGTGACTGGAGATGCAAAACTTTTGAATGAAATACTAGAAGCTCAATCCAACAACATATAAAAATAATTGTGTACCATGACTATGTTAGATTTATACCAAGAATGCAAGGGTGGTTAAAAATAAGTAAATAGACAATGTAAAATACCACATTACTATAATGATGGGAAAAAAAAGAAAATCACATGTTTTTTTAATTGATGTAGAAAAAGTACTTAACAACATCTAATAAACCATCATGATAAAACAGAAAACTATGAATAAAGATGATTTATCAAATGGTAAAGAGTATTTTTGAAAAGCCAACAGTTAATATCATATTTAATGATGAAAGACTTAAAGTTTTCCCCTAACAGTCAGAAATGAGACAAGAATGCTCACTTTCACCACCACTACTCAATGTTGTACTGGAAGTTCTAAAACTGAAAATTCTTAGAGAAAACATAGAACTAAATATCCATGCCATTGCATTTGGCAATGAATTGTAAATATGATACCAACAACACAAAGAAAACAATAAAAGCACAGAAAAGTTGGGGTTCATCAATGAGATACTTTTTGGAATCAAAGACATTATCCAAAAAGCAGAAAGACAACCTACAGACCAGGGAAAATATTTTCAAGTCATATAGCTGGTAAGTCTATTCAGAATATATGTATAAAGAAATCTCACAGTCCATCAGAGTGAATAAGAAAAAGGGTATTTACATTCCAGCACTTTCACATTCTGGCACTTTGGGCATGGGCAGCCACTACCGAAGCCAAATCCCACGCCCAACAGAACAAGGCTACCTCTAAGTTCAGAAGTAGTAGCTGAACCAAAGTGTCCATGGGTCTGGTTAGATCATAGATGCATTGCATGAGGAAAGTCAAGCTATCTGGCAGTGGTGGGAAATTAGATGACAGGAATAACAAGCTGGGCTATTTACTGGGAATCATGCAAAAACTAGGAGACAAGCAAGGCTGAGTAAATTTGGGAAGGTGTGTAAATCTACGCCAAATGTTTTACCTCTTTTCATAAAGAACTGTTCATATGTCCATCAGATATCTTGCTAATACTACAAAATTGGGTCTCTATTATTGAACATCAGTGAACTTAATTGTTCTCCAGATAGTCACAGAATCTTCCGTATAGTTACATTCAGTCACAATGGCCTAAGAAGTCTTCAAGAGTTTTGTGAATGAAGACACATTCTTAGTGAATGCAGTTGGTCTGGAGTCTAGACATGACATCCTTAACTTTTTCGTGAACTCTAGTAGAATTGCCTGACCCTCAGTCGGCCCTTCAGCAAATATTGTTGTTTGATTGGTATGTTGGTCTGTTTGTCATAACTTAAGGGTCTGCATTTTTAGTTGCTTTGCACTCATGAGGCTTAGTTTGATGGAATTGCTCATTGACAGTTGTAATTGTGTGCAGACTACTAAGAGAAGCACTACTTAATCCCCCAGGTTCACATATACTCTACTTGTTTACTAGCATATGTAAATCTTTTCAATACTCAGGTTCAAATACCACAGTATAATACAATTCAAATGCCACCAAATGGTAACTTTCTAGTTGCCTGCTGGCTTACTCTCATGACCATCCAAAATGGCCAACTCATTCAGAGCTTAAATACAATGGATCTTTAATGTATTTTATTGTGGGTCCCTAATGTATCAAAGTCTAGGTTTATAGATATGGGATGTTCACAGTCCCAAAAGGGATATGTTTTATTGATGGCAAGAGGAAAGTCCCTTTTCTACTTTCACCTGTTGATCCTCAGACCTGTGTATTTAGCTACTGAAAACATAGCATCATATATCAGCTTTTGCTTCATTACACATCATATTCCTGGAGGCAATGTCCCACATTTAAGAGATGTCATTCCATATTTTAGCTGAATGTTTACCAATTTAACAGTGTTTTATAACACAATCAGACTGCCTGCTTCTAGATAAACACACCCATGTATGACCAATGAAATGCATCATCATTAGTCTATGTTGGTATCTCCTTTGCTATAAAATGGTCTGAGGAACAATACTTGGCGACGGTTCAGGTATTTTGTAAGCCTTCATGTGGTGCTGTTTTCCACCTGAGGCACTTAAAGGAGAGAAGAAAAATGCATGTCCAAAATAAGTGTGCATTCTGGGAAGGATGATTCACTGCCAGCCCACTGAACTTCCCCCAGGTGACTAGATAATCTCCTCCCAAAAATGGTGTTCTACTAAATTATCTGCACTGGTCTTTTCTGGAATAATGTGCTTAGCAGTGGCTATAGCTAGATCATTTTGGTGAGACAGAGCTCACGTTTTGCAGCGTATGCAGAACATACATCTTTGCCACCATGTTCACTCACTTATAGAACCTTGTATAAGCGTTGAGGTTCCATGAGAACAGGCTGGTATAACTACAGAGGATGGGTCATCTTGTCTTTTATCAACATTTATTTTAGTTTCAAGGTACATGTGCACGTTGGTTCTATAGAAAATTGCCTGTTATGAGGGTTTAGATTATTTTATCTGAAATAAATAATTTTTATTTTATCTTCTGGGAAATAAGCAGAGTACCCAACAGGTAGATTTTGGATCCTTACTCTCCTCCTACTCTCCACTCTCAAATAGGACCTGGTGTCTATCGTTCCATTCTTTGTGTCCAGGTGCATTTACTGTTGAGCTCCCACTTATAAGTGGGAACATGTGGCATTTGGTTTTCTCTTCTTGAGTTAGTTTGCTTATGATGATGACCTCCAGTTTCATTCATGTTGCTGCAAAGTATATGATCTCATTCCTTTCTGTGGCTAAATAGTATCCTCTGGTGTATATGTACCACTATTCTTTATCCAGTCTACAATTGATGAACATTTAGGTTGAGTTCATGTCTTTTGCTATTGTGATTAGAGCTGCAATGAACATATGCAAGAATGTGTCTTTTTGGTAGAACAATTTACATTCCTTTGGGTACAAACCCAGGAATGGAATTTCTGAGTCAAATGGTAGGACTCTTTTAAGTTCTTTGAAAAATAGCCAAACTTCTTTCCACAGAGCCTGAACTAATTTATGTTTCCACAAGTAGTGTATAGGTAGTCCCTTTTCTCTGCATGCTTCCCAGCATCTCTTATTTTTTGACTTTTTAATAATAGCTGTTCTGACTGGTGTGAAATGGTATCTCATCGTGGTTTTGATTTTTATTTCTCTAATTACTATTTTGAGCATTTCTTCATATGCTTGTGGGCCATGTAGATGTCGTCTTCTGAAAAGTTCGTTTATGTCCTTTGCCTAGTTTTTAATAAAGTTGTTTGTTTTTCAGTAATCAATTTAAATTTGTTATAGATTCTGGATATTAGACCTTTGTCAGATGCATAGTTTGAAAATATTTTCTCCCATTTTGTGGGTTGTCTGTTTAATCTCCTGACAGTTTATTTTGCTGTGCAGGAGCTCTTTAGTTGAGTTCCCATTTGTCAATTTTGGTTTTTATTGCAATAGATTTTGCAGTCTCTGTCATAAAAATCTTTGCCAGAGCCTATGTCTGGAGTAGTATTTATTCCTTGAAGGAAATCTAGGAAACAACATTTTCATCTTATAATTTTTTGTTTTATATTTAATTATTTAATCCATCTTAAGTGGATTTTTGTATATGGTTTAAGGAGTGGGTCTAGTTTCAGCCATCTGTTTATGGGTAGCCCCTTATCACGGCACCATTAATTGAATGGGGAGTCCTTTCCCTGTTGCTTGTTTTTGTCAACTTATATATATATATCTTTGAGAATATACCTTAAGCTGTTTCAGCCTCTTGTATCTCATCATGCTTATCTGAAACAATTCTTACAGTGATATTTGCCAAATAATAATTTTTGTTACTACCATTTTTTTCCTTTATTCTCTGGGATTCTAATGTAAGTTATAAATTTCCCTTTTGGCAGGGAGCAGTGGCTCATGCCTGTAATCCCAGCACTTTGGGAAGCTGAGGTTGGGGCCGATTGCTTGATGTCAGGAATTCGAGACCAGCCTGGCCAACATGATGAAACCCTGTCTCTACTAAAAATACGAAAAACAATTAGGGGTGGTGGAGGGCGCCTGTAGTTCCAGCTACTTAGGAGGTTAAGGCATGAGAGTTGCTTGAACCTGGGAGGTGGAGGTTGCAGTGAGCCGAGATCACACCACTGCAATCCAGCCTGGGCGACAGAGATTGTAAGAGTGTGGAAGACTCAGAAGAAGACAGAAACATGTGGGAAAGTTGGAAATTTCCTAGAGACTTGGGGACTCAAAAGAAGACAAAAATGTGGGAAAGTTTGGAACTTCCTAGAGATCTGGAGGACTCAGAAGACTGAAAGATGTGGGAAAGTTTGGAACTTCCTAGAGACTTGTTGAATGGCTTTGACCAAAATGCTGATAGTGATATGGACAAGGAAATCTACACCAAGATGGTCTCAGATAGAGAGGAGGAATTCCTTGGGAATTGGAGCAAAGGTGACTCTTGTTATGTTTTAGCAAAGAAACTGGCAACATTTTGCCCCACCCTAGAGTCTGCGGCACTTTTTGAACTTGAGAGAGATCGGGTGGAAGACATTTCTAAGTGGCAAAGCATTCAAGAGGAAGCAGAACATAAAAGTTTGGAAAATTTGCAGCCTAACAATGTGATAGAAAAGAAAAGCCCGTTATCTGGGGAGAAATTCAAGCTAGGTGCAGAAATTTGCATAAGTAACGAGGAGCCAAAGACAATGTGGAAATGTCTCCAGGCCACATTAGAGTCCTTCATGGAAACATCTCCCATCACAGGCATGAAAAAATAGTTTTTTGGGGCCCAGCCCAGGGCCCCACTGCTCTATGCAACCTCAAAACATAGTGTTCTGTGTCCCAGCTGCTTTAGTTATAGCTGTGGCTAAAAGGGGTCAATGTAAACCTCAGGGCATTGCTTCAGAAAGTGAAAGCCACAATCCTTGGTGGTGTTCATGTGGTGTTAAGCCTGTGGGTGTGCAGAAGTAAAAAATTGAGGTTTGAATGGCATGAACCCGGGAGGTGGAGCTTGCAGTGAGCCGAGGTTGTGCCACTGTACTCCAGCCTGGGTGACAGAGTGAGACTCCATCTCAAAACCAAACCAAAACAAACAACAACAACAACAACAACAACACACACACACAAAAAAAAAAAACCCTGAGGTTTAGGAACCTCCACCTGGATTTCAGGTGATGTCTGGAAATACCTGGATGTCCAGGCAGAAGTTTACTTCAGGGACAGAGCCCTCATGGAGAACCTCTGCTAGGGCAGTGTGGAAGGAAAATGTGGGGTTAGAGCCCACACACAGTGTGCCCACTGGGGTACCGACTGGTGGAGCTGTGAGAAGAGGGCCACTGTCTTCTAGAATTCAGAATGGTAGATCCGCTGACAGCTTGCACCATTCACCTGGAAAAGCCACAGACACTCAATGCCAGCCATGAAAACAGTTGGGATGGGGGCTGTACCCTGCAAAGTCATAGGGGTGGAGTTTCCCAAGGCTGAGGGAGCCCACCTCTTGCATCAGTGTGACCCGGATATGAGACATGGAGTCAAAAGAGATTATTTTGAAACTTAAAGGTTTAATGACTGCCTTATTGGATTTCAGACTTGCATGGGGCCTATTGACCCTTTGTTTTGGCTAATTTTCCTATTTGGAAGGGTTATATTTACACAATATCTGTACCCCCATTGTATCTAGGAAGTAATTAACTTGCTTTTGATTTTATAGGCTCATAGGTGGAAGGGACTTGCCTTGTCTCAGATGAGACTGTGGAGTTGGACTTTTAGTTAATGCTGGAACGAGTTAAGAATTTGGGGTACTATTGAAAAGGCATTGTAGTGTTTTAAATTGTGAGGACATGAGATTTGGGAGGGGCCAGGGGCAGAATCATAAGGTTTGGCTGTGTTCCCACACAAATCTGATCATGAACTGCAGTTCCCATAACCCCCATGTATTTGTGAGTCATGGGACTCTGCTCTCATGAATAAATTATTTTGCCCAGCCTTTCCTATGCGTCTCTTTGTACATGTCCAATGCCTCTTCCATGTTCCACTATAAGCTGATGCCCCTTTCATGTTCCACTATAAGTTGATGCAGCACAAGACCCTTACTAGATGGACTACCCACTCTTAGACTTCTAGCCTTCATGAATGTGAGTCAAACAAATATCTGATTTTTTCTTTTTTAAAAAATCAATTACCCATTATAATGGATTGTAATGTTATAATGGTATCCCATTATAACAACAACAACAAAAAAAAACAAGGACTAAGACTCCACCAATCTACTCTCTACTTCTATTATTAAAATTATTTTTAACATATGGAGAATGCAGACCTTGTTGATATTAAATTATCCTATTTAATAGCAAAGGTTTTTTCATTTGTTCAAGTTTACTTATGTATCTTTCAGAAATGTTTTAAAATTACAGATATTGCACATCTATTGCTAAGTTTGTACTTAACTATTAAGTTTTCTTGTTGCTGTCGTAAAACCTGCTTTCTCTTCTATTACACTCTCAAATTAGTTTGTATGTGTGTATGTGCGTGCAGGCTATTGAATTTGTATGTTACTTAGTATTCTGTGAATTTATTGAACTCTTCTGTTTGAGAGAAGTATATCATTAATTGGGAATTTTAGAGATGGTGGATATAATTTGCTTCTTCTTGAACAATTCTTATGTAATTAATTGATTTACTTTGTCTAATATCATTAGCTGATATCTCCTGTATATTGTTTAATATCTCTAACAATCTTTGCAAATACTGAATTATAATGGAAATGTAAGTCAACTTTGCTTTATTCTTGTTCTTAATGCCAGTGCCTCTGATGTTTCCCCACTGACTAGGACACTGTCATTAGAACATCTTTTATTTATTGAGTGAGGACCTTATGAAAAACTTTTGCAGATACCACCTTATTAATTCCTTGAAATAATTTTATATGGTAGTTAGTGATATTCATATTTTACAAATAAGGTAACTTTATATCAATTTTTTCTAAATATTTAAATAACTTTTCCTCCTTATTTTATATAAAATATTTGCCAATTAATTGCTGGAAAGTTGCTAGGCCTGCACATATTTCACTAAATTGTTAGGTACCTAAGGTAGTATTTGCATTATATATTCAGTACATGACTACTCTTTTTCAAGGACTGCCTGCTAACCAAACTATTTGGCTTGACATTGTTATAAACAACAATGATAACAACAATAACAGCAAAAATAGCAACAGAACTGTGACCTGCTCTCTACCCTCAGGTGATTTTCAGTTCTATGTAAATGTTTAGGTATTTCTTTTGGGAAAAAAATGCAAATACTTACACTGAGTCTCCTATGTGCCAGAAGTACTATAACCATTTTGCATGTAATGACTTGTCGATATTTAACTTCAAATAGCTGGTTTATTGTCCCTAGCTCAGACAGCTGTTGGGATGGTAGCATAAGGATTTGAACCTAGCTTATCTAACTTTAGGGAAATGTAATGTTAACCAAGGTGCCATATAGATTCTCAACTTAGACAGAGGCCAATGTCTATGAAACAAATGAATGAACAAATGAAGAATAAAATAGTTTTAGTGAAAAGTAAGATTTGGTCTAGCAAAATGAGAAGGACAGTTTTGATGCAGATATTTTCTTGCAAAAACATCAGGGAATGCTAAGATTATTGATAGGGCTTAAAACTTTTTGCTTAAAATGGAGAAAATTCTTAGGCATATAAAGATTATGATCAATGATGTTAATCATGCATCTATATTTCATTATAAAATTATGTTACTTATAAAAATAGTGCAGGAATAAGAAAGATAATTGCATTAGTTCTTTGACTTAGTATTATATTTTGCAGATTTTATTTCCTTAATGTTGTTATCAGCTAAAAAAGCTGTTCAAATTGTCATATTAATATATGGAAATCGTTTGTATCATTTCATAAATGATCAGAAAAAAATACACATTATATGGTCAGAAAAAATGTTTCTGTGAGTTTTTTTAAAAGAATTTTGAGTGGAATATGCAAAATGCAAAATGAGGTATTTTGATTTCTACATGTCCCATTTTTCTTAAGTTATAAAAATAATAGATACAAGTCCACCAACAATGCTTAACATAAAGTCCTGCAAAACTTTCTTTTATATATTCACAAAAATTCTGGATACAAATTATTTCTATAGATTTTTAGTAATTATATTCTCTTTTTGAAAACTCTAAACACTAAGTGGGTAAAAATTTTTCATCATTTTACTTTGGTTCAGTCAAGTGAAGTGTTTTGCTTCTTTAGTGTACTAAAACTAATTACAAAAGATGGAGAACTACTCATCTTTATTCATTTTTCAAAAGGAAGCTAACATACTACCAAAAATTATTAAATGTTAATTTACATTTGCTAAAATATTTTTTACATGAGTCATTGACCCAAGAGGGTAGCACAGAAAATGCAAATTTTTCAAATATAGCTTTGAAAAGAGGAAAAGATAGTTTTGCTTCCTTACATTTTTCTGCAAATTACAGGTCAATTTTTTTTTCAAATTCCTCTTCAGTGTGTAAAACTATTTCAATGAGTTGCTTTGTATTTTTGTTATTCTCTTTTTTTATTTTCTTTTTATGTTTCTGACATTTGCTTAGTTTAAGGGTATTGTTGGAGGGATGGAGTTTTTTTCTAAAATATACTCATGGGAAATGTTAGTTTTAAAAACCAGTCAAAGCATAAAGTAGTTGTGAATAAGACTTTTTTATAATTATTTTGTCCAGAATCACATAGCTGTCCAAATAAATTATAATGCATATTTCACAGATGAACTCTTTGAAAACTGTAGTACTGTAATTAATATTTAAATTTTCAGGCAGACAAAAAGGAGAGAATAGGGCAGAATATCTGAAGACATAATTGCTAAGAATATTCCTAGACTGAAGAAGGCATAAATCCACAAGCAACAAATTCAGAATCAAACCACATCTACCCAATTTCATCATAGTAAAACTGGTAGAAAGCAAAATTAAAGAGAAAATTTTAAGGAATCTATAGAAATAATGCAGATTACTTACTTGTTTCTCAAGTTTTTCCAAAGAAACAATAGGTGATATAACTCAATGAAATTATATATATATATATATATTCCTCATTCTTAATTTCAAATTTATATTCTCTGCCAAGTGATAATATTCTTCAAAAATAAGATAAAATAAGAAATTTAATTTTTGTAAAAACTTTATTTTTATTTTAGATTCAGAGGTACATGTTCAGGTTTTTCACAAGGGTATTTTGTGTGATGCTGAAGTTTGGACTTTTATTGATTCCATCGCCCGGATGGCAAGCATAGCACCCAATGGTTAGCTTTTTAGCCCTTACCACCCTCTCCTTCTCTCCTTCCTCTAGTAGTCCCCAGTGTCTATTGTTTCCATATGTATGTCCATGTGTACTTAACGTTTAGCTCTCACTTATAAATGAGAACATGCATTATTTGGTTTTCTGTCTGCTTATAATGACCTCCAGCTGTATCCATATTGCTACAAAGGACATGATTTAATTCCTTTTTATGGCTGCATGTATTCCATGGTGTACATGTGCCACATTTTCTTTATCTCATCCATCAGTGAACGGCACCTGGGTTGATTCCCTGTCTTTGCTATAGTGAATAGCAGGGCAATAAAAATATGAGTATAGGTGTTAAGACATTAAACAGGCCGGGCGTGGTGGCTCATGCCTGTAGTCCCAACACTTTGGGAGGCTGAGGAGGGTCCATTACCTGAGGTCAGGAGTTCGAGAACAATCTAGCCAACACAGTGAAACCTAATCTCTACTAAAAATACAAAAAGTAGTCGGGCGTGGTGGCAGGCACCTGTAGTCTCAGCTACTCTGGAGGCTGAGGCAGGAGAATTGCATGAACCCAGGAGGCAGGGGTTGCAGTGAGTCGAGATTGCATCACTGCTCTACAGCCAGGTGAAGAGAGAGAAACTCTGACTCAAAAAAATAAAAATAAAAATAAATAAATAAATAAATAAATAACATTGTTAAACAAAGAAAATCCAAGATAATTTTCTTTACAAGGGCTTATTTTAAAGATTATTAAAGTGATTTTTTTTCAGGAAAAAGAGTAATATAATATGGAAACTTAGAGATGTTGAAAGGCAGACAATGAAAAGCATAAATCGAATTGAAAATTGAATTGAAACTATAATTGAAATTTTACTGTATGAAATAACAATATAAATAATTAAAACATATATCTAGGTAATATGATTCCAAAAGGATGAATATAGTTAACATTTTCTATTTTTTATGAACCATGTACAATATGATATCAAACTTCAATAATTCAGAGCATACGCTCTTATTGGTAGAATAAATCACAAAACATAGTTAATGACAGAGGAATACATGTTAGTAGTGTGTGTTCCATGTAGAAAGAGAGAAGAAAACAAAAAATCTGTATCTAGATGATTCATGGTAGTCTAAATTATTAATAATTCGAACATCAAGACTTTGGTTATTTATATAATCTTCATTTTAGGTAGGTATGAACCTCAGATCACAAGTTCTCTTGTGCAATCATTATAGCTTGTAGCTTTTGGTAACTCTTTTTGGAATATCACTGCTTTGCTAGACAGAGTTTTGTCCTCCTATATTGTGAGTACTGAATTTAACACTACAGTAATTGTTTTAAGATTATATGTTAATAACGTATTAAATACATAACAATGCCAAAAGTATCCCAATTTTCATATTAGAATTACTCTGCATTGAATATTTATTTGCGGGGTACATGCACAAGTTAAATGGACACATGTCTTCCTTCCTCAATTTCACTGTATTAGAAAAAATTAAAGTGCATCCCATCAAATTTTGTAATGATGCGTGCAAACCCATACTAATACAGGTATCGTGTGATAAATCTAGTCACCTAGCATAGTTCCCATAATTTATTAGGTGAGGCGATACAAGGGCATTACATAACTTTTCTAAGGTTTTATAAAATGAGGATAAAAACAATGCCTAGTTTCTAGAATTTCTAAAGATTTAACAGGTAATTCACATGCAATGTCTAGCAACATCCCTATCACATATTAATTCCTCAACAATTGTTAATTATTATTGTTTTAATTTTTATAATTATCAACTTTTCTTCCCATCAGGCAAGCATTGGATACTTATTACCTCAATGAGTTTTTGTTTGTTTTATTAACTTTAGAAATGATGAAATACTTTACTGTTTGTATACCTTTATTTCATATACCAATAAACTGAGAGCATGTTTTAAGAGATAAGAAAGCTAAAATGGGATTGAAGTGCCAATTTTAATTGAGCAGCCACTGTAGAATTTTAACTAGTTTTCTGGAATTTTTGTTTTTCTTTTAAGGTATATATAGATATCAGAATTGACAGTATTTATTTTAATATGGCTTATAATGTGTTATCTCACTTAAGACCTTTGGTCTATTTGAATGCTAATATCGGATATGGTCCTACCAAAGGCTCAAACACACATACTTTATGCAGAAAATAAATACCAAAACCATTATTACAACTATAAAGTTTCTAGTCCGATTTTAGATTCCAATGCACACTTCTTGACACAGTATCTTTGCTACCAGTCAATAATTACATCTGAAAACTATTTTCCTGATTTAATTGTTATTGTACTTGAGGAAACACCATCGTATAACCTCTATGACAGGTTTCTGTTTTTTTTGTTTGGTTCAGAAGTATTCATACTTAATACACTGAATTCAATATCAATTTCGCATTAGAAATATTGAAAGTTGTAGACTAACAAGTAAAGTTTTCAATGTCTATTCTGCATATAAAGTCTTTATTTTACAGGTCTTTGCTTTGTTTTTCATACCTTTATCTACTTAATTTAACCTATCATAGAAAAGAGAAATAAGCTATTAATATTATATATTTCATTAGTTTATAGTAGCAAATAATTGTATATATTTAGGGGGTAATAATTGATTTTTGAATACAGTATGAAAAGATCAAATTAAGCTAATTAAGATATCCATCACCTCAAATATTTAACTTTTTTGTGATGAGAACATTAGAAGTTTACTTTCAGTTATATGAGAATGTACGGAACTCAGCTATTAACTATATTCTTCATGGTGTGCAATTGGTGGAACTAGAGGTCATTATTATGTTAACTTAAATACTGACCCAAGCACAGAAGACAAATACCACATGCTCTTACATGTGGGAGCTAAAAAACTTGACCTCATGGAGACAGAGAACAGATTGACAGATACCAGAGACTGGGAAGGGTATGAAGGTAGGAGGGGGAAATTAAGAGTGATTGGTGAAATGATACAAACTTAAAGTTAGATAGAATATGTTCTAATATTTGATAGTATACTAGAGTGGCTATAGTTAGCAGCAATGTGTGAGATATTTCAAAATAGCTGGAGGAGAGGACTTGAAATGTTACCAACACATAGAAATGATAAATACTCCAAATGAGGGAGACTCCAAATACAGTGACTTGACTATTGCTCGCATTACTCATTCTATGCATATAACAAATACTCATATGTATTCCATAAATTAATTATGTAAAATAGTCCATAGTTATGTAAGTATGTAAAATTCCATAAATATGTTAAATATTATGTATCAATAAAAGAAAAAAATAAATGAAAAAAGGGTAAGTAAAAAAATAAATGAAACTCATTCCTCCTGTTTAACTGAGACTTTCTACCCATTGACTATAATTTACCCACTCCCATTATCTCTAGCCTCTGGTAACCACCATTTGACTCTCTGATTCTAGGAGTTCAATTGTTTTAGATTCTACATATAAGTGAGAACATGCAGTAGTTGTCTTTCTACTTTTGGCTTATTTTGTTTGGCATAATGTTCTCCAGTTTTATCCATGTTGTCATAAATGGCAGAATGTCTTCACTTTTTAAAGATAAATGGTATTCCATTTTGTATACATAACACATTTTCTTAATCCATTCATCCCTGGATGGACAACTAATGTGATTCCGTAAGTTGACTACTGTGAATAGCACAAGGCAATAATGAGAAAGAAAAAAAAACACTAAGCTGGAGCTGGAGACATCACACTACTAGATATTAAACCATACAACAATGCAATAGTAATTAGAACAGCATAATACTGGCATAAAAGTATACATTCACCAATGGAACAGAAAAGGCGGCTCAGAAAAAAAACCCTCACACTTATAGTGAGTTCATCTTGGACAAAATTGTCAAGAATATAAAATAAGAAAAGAAACAGTATCTTCAATAAAAAATATTAAGGTAATTGAATATCCATATAACTATCTGTATTAGTCTGTTTTCACACTGCTGATAAAGACATAACCAAGACTGGGCAATTTACAAAAGAAAGAGGTTTAATGGACTTACAGTTCCACATGGCTGGGGATGCCTTCTAGTCATGGTAGAAGGCAAAGAAGAGCATGTCATGTATTACCTGGATGGCAGCAGGTAAAGAGAGAGCTTGTGCAAGGAAACTTCACTTTTTAAAACCATCAGATCTCATGAGACTTATTCACCATCATGGGAACAGCACAGGAAAGACCCATCCCCGTGATTCAATTACTCCCACCAGATTCCTCCCACAACAAGTGGGAATTTAAGATGAGATTTGGGTGGGGACACAGTCAAACCATGTCACTATCCATATGCATAAATGAAATTGGACTGTCATCTCACACCATATACAAAAATCAATTTAAAATGGATTAATGGTTGACACATAATACTTGAAACTGTAGAAATACTTAAAGGACACATGGGGGGAAATGCATGACATTGGTCTAGGCAGTGGTTTTTTAAGTTTGATGCCAGAAGCATAGACAACAAAAACTAAAATAGACAAATGGGATTACATTAAAATAATGTCATTAAAGTAAGCATATATTGATATTAACTACATGGAGATTCCACACTCTGCCAGGAGTCTAGTAATATGCTTGTTTTCCATTAAATGAATACAGATCTTTAAAAATCTTTAAGGTTACTGTGTTTACCAAATAGGGAATGTTATTTAAATAGTTTGACAAAATATTAATAACAAACAAAACAAAGATCAAAAGGTTACGTTGACTAACTTTAGTGCTTTCCTTAAAACTATTTTAATTTTTCTATAACTCCGTATCCAGAGATAAACATAAATATTGCTGATGGGGGCAGTCACTTGCCCTGAATCATGCATTTAATATCAGTCTATTCTTGCACTGGTATTGTTTGAGCTTGACTGATAATTTCATATCTATGCTATGATATCCATATTAGTGTCACAGAAATGCAGCTCTCCTTTCTGGGGATATTGGAAGACTTGTAAGTAGAAAGAATGCTCTGCTAGACATTGAATTTAGAGGATATTCATATTTAATTGCTGAGATTTGGGGGTATTACATCAGGTTCTTATACAATTTTTTTTGTTGTTGTTATTTCTAAAGAATCTCTAGAAGAGGGCAGGACATTGTTGTAAAACTCTATAATTCTAGCACTTGGAGAGGCCGAGGTGGGAGGATTGTTTGAGGCCACAAGTTTGAGACCAGTTTAGGCAACGTAGTAAGACATTATCTCTACCAAAAAACAAAAAACTAGTTTAATTAAGTTAAATTAAAAAAATAAAAATTTGCCAGGAGTGATGTGTGCCTGTAGTCCTAATTACTTGGGAGGCTGAGGTGTCAGGATTGCTTAAGCCCAGAAGTAAGAGGTTACAGTGAGTTATTATCACGTCACTGCACTCCAGCCTGGGCAACAGAGCAAGACCCTGTCTCAAAAACAAAAACAAATACAATAAAACAAATAAAAACAACAACAACAAATCCGAAAACCTTTAAAGGGGAACAAATAATGCATTACATATTGTTAAGTTATATAATGTATATGAATGCAAATATATCAATGTTTTTACTATGTGATCTTTACACACACAAGCTTAATACTAGTACATTTTGGAGACGGTTATTACAATTTTTTACTTTTATTAGGCTACTTATTCAACTTTGGTTTTATCCTTTGCTTACTAATTTTTGCATTTCCAGTGACATTCAAAGTGCCTGATATTGAGCATAGGTACATAAAAATTCCCATAAGGGCCACCAAGGCTTTTACCCCAAGCACTCTACGAAAGCTGTCCTTGGCAATAACTTTCACATTCCTAAATATAAAAGGGATTTAAAAGCTTTTCTAAAATCAAATAAAATTAAATCAGTATCCCAAAATGTCTGCATTATTGCTAAACTTCTGCATAATTATGCTATAACTATTCTCTAATAAAGTTTTTATAAGTTATGAAAACGTTGTTAGGAATTATTTTTAGAATGAGGAGGAACAAATCAAAGTTTTATAACAGTAAAAGTGAATAACAAGGGGAAGGTAAACTTGCAAAGACTCTATTTAAATTATCCAGATGAGAGATGATGTAGATCTTTGCTATGACAGTACCTGAAGTTTTCCTGCCAGAACATTGTGGGTTCTATGTTGCCTTGAGTTGGAAGTTGTTTGAAGTTATACCCATAAATTTACTCATCCTTTTAATTTATGTAAGGCTTTTATAAGCAATCTTTACTCTTTAAGAGATGGCAGTTTTTGTTTTCTACCATTATGTGAGAACATTAGACCCCAGCAACAGGTCATTGTGTGAGGAAAAATAAAGTGCTGCACTTTTTTAAGAAAAGAGAAAGTAATATATGGGATGTAACTAAATGAATTTTTGTGCATATTGATTGATACTGATTCAAAATGTTAAGAGATGTAAGATTGAGATTGTTCAAGCATCTGACTATAAATGTGGATATTCTGATATCACATACCCTCTAAGGGGATTTTGAAGAGAAGAAAGGTTTGGAAAAAGTGAATGGCAGGATAGATTTTGAGGATGATTTAATAATCTCTACTCAGAAACAGAATGACAGCATCGTTCTGTTTTGACAGCATCATCTCTGTCTCTCTCTCTTTTTTCTTTATTTCTTTATTTCTTTCTTAATTTTTTGAGACAGGGTTTCACTCCTGTCCCCCAGGCTGGAGTACACTGGCACAATCTCAGCTCACTGCAACCTCTGCACAAGCCTCAGTACTTCTAGAGTGACAAGAAGTGCTAAAATACTTAAAATTACATACAACAGTTTTATCATATTGATGAACATATAAGATCATCCTTTCTGCATAAACAAAAATCTTCTAAAATGTATACACGTTATTAAAAAACACCAGCAACAAATATTTATATTGATTACCTGAGCATTAACAGGCGAACAAATAATAATTCTTGAAACACATGCACATAATTTCCTCAACTCCTTCCTTCCTTCCTTCCTGCCTCCCTCCCTCCCTCCCTCCTTTCTTCCCTCCTTTCCTTTCCTGCCTTCCTTCCTTCATTCCTTCCTTTATTCCTTCCTTCCTTCCTCCCTCCCTCCCTTCCTTCCTTTCCTCCCTCGCTTCCTTCCTTTCTTCCCTCCCTCCCTCCCTCCCTTCCTTCCTTTCTTTCTTCCTTCCTCCCTTTCTTCCTTCCTTCCTCCTTGCCTTCCCTTCTTTCCTCCCTCCCTTCTTCCCTCCCTCTCCCTCCCTCCCTCCCTTCCTTCCTTCCTTCTTTCTCTCTCTCTCTGTTTTTCATCTTTCTTTCTTTTTTTTTTGAGGCAGAGTTTCACTCCTGTAGCCCAGGCTGGAGTGCACTGGCACAGTCTCTGCCTCCTGGAGTTCAAGCGATTCTTATGCCTCAGCCTCCCACATAGCTGGGATTATAAGTCTGATATCTGATATCAGATATCAGATATCATGTCCAGTCTGATATCTTATTATGGTTTTCGTGCATTTTTATGAGCATTATTATGTGTGTTGTCTTTCTGAAGACTGTATTTTTTTTATAACTTGTTCTTTTGTATATTTTTCTTTTTTATAAAATTGTCAGCCTTCTTATTTCATGCTACATTTGATGGTTAATGAGCATGTGATTGTGGATACTTTCAATTGACTTGTTTTCTTAGAACTTAATATTTTAGTCATCTCTTTTGAGCTATAAATTTTGTATGATAAAATATAAATGTTTTAATGGTTCATTGAATTTTGACAAAATATACCGTGTATAACCAGCACCATATTCAAATGTAGTACATAAGCATAACCTCAGATAATCTCCTTGACACCATTTATTTATTTATAAATCTGCTTTCCTCTATCGTCATGGCAACCATTAATATGGTTTATATCTCCATAAAGTAGGTTTGTCTGTTCTAGACCTTACATACAAATTGAATAATATAGTATGCACTCTTTGTGTCTGGATTCTTCCACTAGGAATTTTAAAAAATTTTCATTCACTTTGCGGAAGGTAGAAGGGTTTCATTCTTTTTATTGTTGAGTAATATTTTGCTATAAAATTATATTAAAAATTTATTCAAATGTATATGGACTATTGGTTTGTTTTCAGTTTCTGGCAATTATGATTAAAGCCACTATAACTATTTATCTATAGACTTTATAAGGAAATAGATTAGGTAAAATACTAGGATTTGTTATTTTATATGGTAAGTAGGTATTAATTTTGTAACAAAATGACAATCTATTTTCATAAGTGGTTTTGTCCTTTCTATTTTACTCATTCTAATGGGTGTACAGTAGTATACAATTATAGTTTTATTTTTCATGGCCATTATATGTAATGATTCTGAGAATATTTCCATGAGTTTACTGTCAATTCAGGTTTGCTCTTTTTTTGAAGTTTGTTCTTCTAATTGTGTTGTCTTCCTATGATTGAGTTTAAATTTCTTAATATTGCCTGGATATTATAAATGTGTCATATATTCGTATTATACATATATTTCCCTCCCCGTGATTTATCTTATTTCTTAACAAAGTTTTTTGAAGGCCAGATTTTAATGTTACTTAAATCAGACTTTTTTTTTTTTTTTGAGACGGAGTCTCGCTCTGTCACCCAGGCTGGAGTGCAGTGGCGCGATCGAGACTCACTGCAAGCTCCGCCTCCCGAGTTCCCGCCATTCTCCTGCCTCAGCCTCCCGAGTAGCAGGCAGATTTCTTATTTCTTCTTTTTGGTGTTTTTTGTTTTGTTTTGTTTTGTTTTTTGCTTTTTTTTTTTTTTTTTTTTTTAGTATTCTATCTAAAAGCCTTTTTTTTTTTTTAGTGTTCTATCTAAAAGCCTAAAAGAAAATAAAAGGAAATGAATATTTTCTTTTATTTTCTTCTGGAAATGTTGTTTTGGTTTTTAGATTTAGACCTGAAATTCATTTTAATATTATATTTGCATGTTATGTAATCTAACAGTTGTAATGATTTTCCTTTTCTGTATGCTTTCTTAAGACTATCCTTTACCACACAGAATGATATGCTTGTTTCCCATATATAAATTGATGGATCAATTTCTGTACAGTCTCTTCTCTTCCATGTTTAAGCATGTATACTTTATGCCAGAACTCATTGGTATTATTTTGTAGATTTAGAGTATGTCTGGAAATTAATTAGTGTAAACATTCAATTTTATCTACTTAACAAAATTGTGTTGATCAGATGTCAGACTCAGTTCACTCTCCTTTACACAAATCTGATGGATTTGCTTTGAGTAAATCTAAAAATAAATTTAAGGAGCAACACATTTTAAAAATACTTAGTCTTCAAATTCATGAACATGGTGCTTCATTAATTGGGCTTTTCAATATTTTAATCAGTCAAAAATTAAAGTTTTGATTATGAATTCCTAGCTCATTAAATGTATTCTGAAGTATTTCATGTTTTTGATGCTGTATCAAATGATAACATTTGGTAAATTTATGTAGATAAATTAAAATTATGAAGTAATATATTTAAAGTAACTATTAAGTAGCAAGTGATTATATAGAACTTTTATGTTCCTGACAACTTCTGAAGCATATTATTTATGTAAGCCTTATTGTGATTGTATAGGTGGATTCTACTGTTATGATTCTCCTTTTCTCTTACCCACCAGGAAACTGAGACTTTGAGAAAGTAGGATCTTGGTGAGAATTTTATTTTTTAGCCATCCACTTAGCTTTACCTAAATTTAGTAATATTCCTGGATGTTTTGATCATGCAAACTAAAAAATTTCTATTTAAATTAATTCCAATCAATATGATTGGATTTCTTTGTACTAAAAACTCGAAGAATCTTAATGTACAAGGAGGTACAATTTTTAAGGACAGTCAGTAAGTGAAATAGATCTGAAAGTGTGGTGTTAAAGCATATTGTTAGAAATGATGGCAGAGGTAGATTTAGAAATGGGTCTTACAGAAGAATATTTTCATATTCACCGTGTTATAATTGCCTTTCTATCTTTTACTTTTTAATTCTAGATACCACCGGACTCTCATTTTCTATGAAATATATTAACATAAAATAAACATTGTAAAAATTCTGAATACAATTTCTAGTTGTTTTGTATTTAAATATTTTAATAATAGCTGAATATGAAATTAACTTGAAATAAGGTTAACCCATGAATACAAACTCAAAGAAAATAATTTTACCACATTATTTCTTTTCACAAAGCAATTCTATACTATAATAGCAAGATTTTTTATGAATTCTATAATAATGTGCTTAATTGATGTGGGGTACGTTCACCTTTAATACTATTAGTTTTACACATATTTTAATGCGTGAGAATTAAAGCAAGGAATACTTTTCTTTTTATATGTTAACTCCCAAAGTACTAAAAGTAAATTATAATTTGAAATTAAACTTTTCATATTTCTATGTAGCATAGTTTTACCCCAATGAACTTAGAATGTAGTATGTTCAGTTTCCTAGTCACTTTAATAGTACATGGAATAGTCCAGAAAACCTAACTCGAATATAAGCTAAGCAAAAACAATGCATAGATAATAGATTTCCTATTATTTATTGTTTAAGGTAACCAGAGTTTGTTAAGCAATACAATGCTGTACAGAGTACTCCTCCTACATGCATAACAAATCTTATAATACGTATCAGCCTGTAATGGAGGCTTCTAACAAAGACACAAAAGTTTTGACCTACATGTCATATCAACTAAATACCTAAGTTAAATATGCAAAATTTTGCCAGTGGCAATTTTTCTTTCTGCATTGAGGCGTAACTTCAATAACATCTGTGCTTTAAAAATCCATAAAAATGAATTTGTCACAGTAATGGGAATTAAGCGAATTATGAAAATTATCTGTCTAGTGCTTGACATTATAAATAAGAGTCTTGTATAGTTAGTCTCATAGATACATTTCCAAGTTCATGAATGTCTAACTGAATGAATCTATTCCTATGTCAAAAATGATGGTCTCTTTGTGACTTATGACCAGTTTTCACCTCTAGTATGTAGGGTCCTGTATCTTTTGACCTCTGTCTCTCTTTGCATCACCTCTTCTCTCACTGCCCTACAGCTTTCTATTCCCCTTGCCCCAGCCAGGGTTCTTTGAATGAGTTTTTTTTACCCACAGGCCCTTGCAATGACTGAAATGGTTTTACTTCTACTATTTCTGCACAATCTTTCCCAATTTAACTGTAATTTATCCTCTCATCTTGACCCAAGTGTTACTTCCCCTTGGAAGACTCTTGCACTCTTTAAACCTGACCCAAGTCCTTTACTATCTGTTTTCAAAGCAACCTGTTAATATGCAAGTTTTATGATTGCTTGATTCACATTTATTTACCCCCTGATAACTCTAAGTTACACTAATTATTAGCACAATGTTATATTCATAATAGTCCCTTTATAATTTTTTTAAATTTATTTTTTATTTATTTTCAATTTTCTTGGAGACGAGGTCTCACTATGTTGCCCAGGCTGGTCTCAAACTCCTGGCCTCAAGCGATCCTCTGACTTCAGGCTCCCAAAGTGCTTGGATTACAGGTGGCAGTCACTGTGCCCAGCCTGTAAATATTTGTAAGCGTCTTTTTGTTTGTTTGTTTTTCCTTTATATTTATTTATTTTTTAAAAGACAGTGTCTCACTCTGTTGCCCAAGCTGGAGTGCAGAAATGCTAGCAGCTCACTATAACTCCTGGCTTCAAGCAATTTTCCTACCTCAGCATTGCGAGTACCTAAGACTACAGGTGTGTGCCACTACGTTCAGCTCTTTTTATTTAATTTAGTTATGGACTTTTTTTTTAGAGACAGGGTCTCACTGTTTCCCAGGCTTGCCTCGAAGTCCTGGCCTCAAGTGATCGTTCTCTCATCTCAGACTCCTAGAGTGTTGAGATTATAAGCATGAGTGACTGCACCCAGCCCATAAATATTTATTAATAAAGAAACTATTACAATGCAAGCCTTAAATTATTAATTGGTATAACCAATCACACAATTGCTTATGTCAGAATCTAGAGGCATTGGTACCTCTTTTTCCTTACTCAGCCCCTCTAAGCAATAAATTCTGTTAATTCTAACTCTAAGATATTTAACATAATATGTATTTCCATTTGCCCCACATCATTATTTTCTAATATAGTCTCTCATCTGGACAATTGAAATTTCTTTCTAATTCTTCTAGTCACATTTTCTTTGTATTTATACAGTTCATTCTCCATACAACTCTATATATGATTTTTTAAATAACAAGCTGTTTTATATCCTTCTATTTTTTTCAGTGAAATTTCAATTAATTAACAACTGTTTTAATATTATTTAAAATGTTTAATGGTTTTGCATTATATTTATCTTAAAATCTTAAATGTTGAATTATCTAGACTTATTTTATGACACTCTTGCATGCGCCATATGGGTCTTCTTTCTAATAGTTTACCAAGTTTTTGTTTCTAACTCAGACCATTCATACTTTCTGTTTCCTATGCCACAGATATCTTTCTTTTTTTCACCCCCCAACACTCTCAGACCACTCTCAAACTACTATTTATGTCTGACTTCTCACACTAAATTAGATCATCTGGCTTCTAAGTATATATTTAATAGCCAAATTATTTCTGTGAGGCTCTCTTGCCTCCTTAAACTGGCATGCTTCATGGATAACTATAGTCCTTGTCTCCTATACTCAAATTGAAATAGTATAGAAATCATTTACAGAACACTTTTTAATTTTTGCGTGTATGGGCAAATGATCTTAAAGTTACCTTAGATAAGCATAATCTTATATTTTGTGAAAATATTTTTTTCACTTCTTTGTATATCCTCTAAGAAATGTTGTATTTTGGCCAGGCGTGGTGACTCACACCTGTAATCCCAGTACTTTGGCAGGCCGAGGCGGGTGGATCACGAGGTCAGGAGATCTAGACCATCCTGGCGAACACGGTGAAACCCCCGTCTCTACTAAAAATACAAAAAAATTAGACGGGTGCGGTGGTGAGCGCCTGTAGTCCCAGCTTCTCGGGAGGCTGAAGCAGGGGAATGACATGAACCCGGGAGGTGGAGCTTGCAGTGAGCCGAGATCGCGCCACTGCGCTCCAGCCTGGGCAACAGAGAGAGACTCCGTCTCAAAAGAAAAAAAAAAAAAAAAAAAAAAAGAAATGTTGCATTTTTTTCTGTGATAAAACTTTGAAGCAACAAGAAGTTATCACTACAATGTCATTATATTTTTATTCCACAAGCATTGAAACTGTCTCTGTGGGCCTACTTAAACACATGAGTTCCTGAAAGCAGAGCACGTTCCCCTGCTGAGGTAAGAGTCAGAGAATGAGATGTGACTATGGAAGGAGAGTCAAAGAGAGTCACCTTTTCTGGCAAAGAAGACAGAATAAAGGGGTCATGAGTCAAGGAATGTAGATGTCCACTAGAAAAAGAAATTCTTCAGCCGGTGGAAGGAGATTTAGGTCAGAAACATGCATCTACATAAACAAGGGAAAGCAATATAACAGGAATAAGTGAAGGTGAAATAAAATATTTTATTATCCTCATTATTAACTAGTCTAGAATACAACTATTTAAATCAATAATAGAAACATGTCATAGGTGATTATCATACATGTATAATTGAATTGAATGATCAAAGTGTCATAGAGATAGATGAAAGGGAGGGACTTTAAATACTCTGTGATAATGTACCTGCAATACACCTGAAGTAGTATAGTATTATTTGAAGGGAGTTATAGACTACTTTAAATTGTATATTGGAAACTCTAGACCAATCATTATTTTTTTTCAGGGTAATATAATTGACTGACAAAAAAAAAAGGAGATAAGAATAAAAAACATGTTCACCTACATCCAGAGAAGGCAAGAAAAGAGTTGGGGCAGGAGATAGAGGAAATCTATAGAAAACAACTATAAATGTGACACAGATTAATCCAATTACATAAGTAAATGTATTAAATGAGAATGAAGTAAATATACTAAATTAAAGACAAAAGTTGTAAGAAAGAATAATGATAGTAAATCTAACCATATCGTCTACTACAAACACACTTTAAATTTAAAGACACGGGTAGATTAAACGTAAAGGGATGAAGAAATATATACCATGCTCACACTCATCAAAAGAAAGCAAAATTACCTAATTTATTTCAGAAAAAACTCACTTCAGAACAAGGAAAATTATTAGGAACAAAGAGAGATATTATATAAAGATAAATATATCAATTTTCAAAATAAAAAATTCTCAACTTGTATGCAGCTAACAAGACAGCATCAATAAGGTCAAGCTAAAGACCGATCGAACTAAAAGGAGGAAACAGACAAGTCTACTATGATAGTAAGGGACTTCAATACTCCTCTTCCAGTAATTGACAAATCAAGCAGGCAGAAAATCAATAAAGATATAGCTGACCTGAACAACATTGTCAATGAACTTGAGCTATTTGACATATAAGAAATGCAGCAACCAACGGTCAGAAAAATGCACCTTCTTCTTGCAGTCACATGGAACATTCACCAAATGAAGCCATATCCTAAGATGTAAAATCCAACATAAATTTAAAAGAATAGAGATAATACAAATATATTCACAGATCACAAATGGAATTAAACCAGAAAGAAATGCCAAAAATGTAGCCAGAAAATTACCAAATATTTCACAATTAACAGACTTCTAAATAACACATTAGTCAAAAAAGAAGCCCAATGAAAATTAAAAACATTTTAACTACATACAAATTAATATAAGGGCCATATGTGTTGGTTCATGCCTATAATCTCAGCACGTTGGGAGACCAAGGCAGGTAGATCACCTGAGGTCAGGAGTTTGAGACCTGCCTGACCAACATGGCAAAACTCTGTCTCTACTAAAAATACAAAAAAAAAAAAAAAATTAGCTGGATGTGGTGACAGACACCTGTAGCACCAGATACTTGGAAGGGTGAGTCAGGAGAATCACTTGAACCTGGGAGGCAGAGGTTGCAGTGAACTGAGATGACATCACTGCACTCCAGCCTGGGCAACAGAGCGAGACTCCATCTCAAGAAAAAAAAAAATGCAATGAACATAAACATTCAAATTGGTGAGATCCAATGGCAGCATTGTTGAGACTGAAATTTATTGCATTACATGCATATGTTGTAAAAGATGATATCTGTAAATTCAATAACCTAAGATTTTACCTTAGGAAACTAGAAAAAAGGAACAATTTGAGTCTAAAGCAAGAAGAAGAAAAGATAAATATTAGAGTAAAAATCAATGAATTTAAAATCAGAAAACCAGAGAGAAAATCAATGAAATCTAAAATTTGTTCTCTGAAAAGTTCAATAAAACTTATAAAACTCTATCTAGAATAACCAATAAATAAAGGGAGAAAAATGTTACCAGTATCAAAAATGAAAGAAAGATCATTACTAATAATTTCATGGTAATTAAATGGATAACAAAAAGAATACTACAAGAAACTCTATGTCAACAGATTTGGTAACTTAGATAAATTGAACCAATTAGACTAATTAACTACACAAAATAAAGCAGATAAAGTTGAGAAAAATTGGTTCTGGTAGATGTCTGAGTTGTCAAATTTAAATGGTTCTGGTGTTGACCAGGATGCAGCAAGTCAACAGGTAAATTTTAAGGGGTTGTGTTTTGAGAGTCCTAAATGGATTTGTGAATTTTTGCCTGAAGTATTCAAAAAGGCAGGCAAGTTAACATCAATAAAATTCAAAGTCTAGAAAGGCTGAAGAAAAATAACAGGAGAAGAGAAGCATATACAAGAAGAATTTCAGAGAATCAGAGAAAGAGTTATCTGTCAGGCTAGAAACATAATTTGTGTGGGAAGAAATACCAGGAACTAGTTTGTTGTCAGCATTTTAAATCAGCAATTGTATGATCTAGTTTTCATACAGAACATGAGATGATGGTTTATATAATTTGGCTGTGTCTCCACCCAAATCTCATCTTGAATTCCCACATGTTGTGGGAGGGACCCGGTGGGGAGGTAATTGAATGATAGGGCAGGTCTTTCCCGTGCTGTTCTCGTGATAGTGAATAAGTCTCAAGAGATCTGATGGTTTTGAAAAACGGGAGTCTCCCTGCACAAGCTCTCTCTTTGCCTGCTGCCATCCCTGTAACATGTCACTTGCTCCTCCTTGCCTTCCACCATAAGTGTGAGGCTTCCCCAACCATGTGGAATTGTAAGTCCAATTGAATCTCTTTCTTTTATAAATTGCCCAGGCTCTGGTATGTCTTTATCAGCAGTGTGAAAATGGACTAACACAATAGTAGATTTAAAAAGACCACAAAGAACTTTAGTTTGCAGAAAACCTAAGAGAGCAACTGCTGCAGTATGTTTTGCATAAGGTAATATTGTGAAGTAATTCAGATGGTAAAGCAGATGAGGAAATGGTTATCATCAAGCTATTGCCACCTTAAGGTTTGAGAGCAGACAACAAAATACTAGAAAGGAGTTCAACAAAATACTAGAAAAGAGTTTATCTGGAGCAAAGTAGAGCCATTATCTTAGTCAAAATAATACAAGAGGCAAGTTACCAAGGCTAAGTCTTACACACGTTGGGGTAAGCAGCAAATTAGTTATCCAAACTGGGGCACAAAAACCAAATGAGTGGACTAACACAATTACATAGTGGTAAGTAACAGAGAATAAGAAATTAAATATCCTTAAGTTTCGCCACGGCCAGCATAAAAATGTGTTCTAGAGACAAAGGTGAAAATAAATCTGCAGAATGGACTAAATGAGTTATAGCTGTGTGAAGTATAATGTAGAAACTGGAAAATAGCTAGAATATAAAGATAATTCTGCATTTGTTTCACATTTAAAAATATCTGGCCTTGATGTACTAATGATTTTTAAGTATAATATTATATATTCTGCACTGAGTTTGTGGCAACATTTGCACACAAATTACTTAACATAGATACTATCATTACATTAACTTACCTCTATTGACAAATAAAGTAATACATTTCATTAAGAGATATAAATTACATTCTATCAATGTAGAAGAATTCAAATTCCTAGTTTATCATTTTTTCACAATTCTAACTCTGAATATTCAGACATAATAGGTTGCATGATCATTAATAAATAAGACAATCGAGTAGCTTGCATGACAATAAATTAAAATTGGAATGAAACTTCATCAAGCAACGTTACTGTTGGATGGATTCACAAAAGGCCATTAGTTAGCAACAATTTTCCAGTACTCCAAGAAACAACAATGGAACAATCACTTCTGAGTGCTTAATTACACTTTTAAAGTACTTTTTCATTTCGTATACAGTGTCATTATCTATCCTCTTCTTGTCCACTCTGTGAGGTAAATATTATTCATCCATAGCTGAAGCAACTGAGCTTCACATAAATGATGATGCTAGCAAAACTAACATAATACTTTAGTGTTCCAGACATGAGTCAAAATTAGATACTTTGAACTCATTCACTCATTAAATAAATAAGCACTGGGATCTAACTAAGTCAACATTGATCATATTTAAAGTTCTGTCATAGTCACCATTTCATGTGTAGTATCTAACACAATGCCTGGCAAATATCTAGTTCTCTAAATAAGTGTTGACTGAATCAATATACCAGGTATTTTACTATGCCCTCTTTCCTCCTCTTATCATAGAAACTCATTATATTTCATATCAGTGCAGATTATGTATCAAGGAGTGACTGTTGATCCAATACCATGATTCAATATGTTTTAGAAACAACTTTTTTTCTAAATACTGAAAAACCTCAAACTCTTCTTTTTATTGAAATTGGGGTGTCAATTATGGAGTGATACTTTAAAGTATTTCTTAGGTTACGATTTTAAGGACATCAAAAAGTCTGTATTTCACAGCCCAATATGCATACTTTGAAATATATTATTATATTAAACTTTAATAAATTACCATCTGTTTAGGATAAAATCATACTAACTAGAGATAATGAACAAAATAGATCTATAATTATGTTGCTATACTTGTGAATTTAGATTGGAGAAACTTTTCATTAGAATTTTCTCTAAACCCTACCTTAGCATAATTGTAACATTTTACATTTGCTTCTCATATTATTTGTAAGTTATGCCACTATTCTAGATTCATTGAGGAAACTGCAAGGAAGCATAAATTCTTTCTAGCAACAACTGGAAATTTTGGAATTATTTATCTTTTTTTTTAAGACAGGGTTTCACTCTGTTGCCCAGGCTGAAGGGCAGTGGCAGAATCATAGCTCACTGCAGCCTTGAAATCCTGGGCTCTAGTAATCCTCCTGGCAGAGCCTCCTGAGTAGCTAGGACTATAGGTATGTGCCATTATGCCTGGCTAATTATATTTTAGAGATTGGGTCTGGCTATATTATCCAGGCTGGGCTTAAACTTCTGGCCTCAAGCAATACTTCTGCCTCAGCCTCCTAAGTCACTAAGACTACTGAGAGTCACTGTTTCCAGTGGCCGCTTTTTTAACCATTGAGTTGGAAGCCCCCTGACATTCAGAGGCAGTAACTGGGAAGCAGCTCCTATGGGTAACTCTTTAGGGGCAAAGAGAGTGAGGACATTATCTCCATTTCTCCATCTCCAGTCCTATGAAGAAGAAATATATTTATAGCCTAATTGTCAATAGATTGAAAACATTTTGCCTGCCTATGATCACATAGGCTAGTTTCCTAGGTGTGAAGCTCCATTTGTGCTTTGCACTTTCAAAATCCTGTCTCCATTTACTCCTTTATTGAAGTTCCCAGATCACTTTAGAATTGTTTTTAATTTACTATGCTTGCTGAAGTCTTTATATCTGCTGAAACTTTTTTTATTAATTCAGCTAAAATTTCTTCTTCCTATTCCACTCCTTCCTCTTCCCACCTCCCTTCCTTCTCCCACAACCCCCAACTGCCCCAGCTCTCACTCGTTTTCAGAACTAACCGTTCCACTTCACTCTCTTCTGGCTATTTTTTTGAGCTCTTGATTGGACAGTAAATTGACAACAAATGTGGAAAAATAATTCTGTTCCCAATTTTAAGGAATTCTACAAGCCAGGAGGCGATCCACTATCACTAGAAGGCAGTGTCTTTCTTGGGAATAAGTAATTGAAATACGCTTACTTGTATTAAACAAAAATACTGCATAAGGCTCAGGTGTTTTTCTTTATGTTGTTTAAGGCTCAGTTGTTGGAGATAAAAGCAGTGACATTTTAGTTCTGCAATTTAGTTCTCCAATTTATCTACTAACTGTGAGCCCCTTCTCCAGTGCAGGCGAGTTTATCTAATTCACTCATTTTTTTTCTCTGTCTGTTCCAATAAAAGCTTTCAATGATTTAGACTTATTAAATCAGTTACAGTCAGATTCAAAATTATTTTAGACTTTCTTCTATTACTTATTCTGATGAGTTTATGCTTTGGAACTTCGAATACTGCCTACTGGAGAAAATATTGTTAATGAGAGTCCAACCATTTTAGTGTTAAAATGGCTTTTCCTCTTTCTTGAACATGTCAAAATCAAATACAATATAGAGACACATCTCTAATTTCAAAACATTTTGTTTAGGAAGCCAGAATTGAAGTTTGGGCCATACACGCAGACTGGGTGGTACTCAGGATGCCTGAAGAACAAAGAAGGTTGAGAGCTTTTTTTTAAAAAAGCAAATGTTAAGTATTGTTTCAAAGAAAAACTTACTGGTAGTAGAGAAGCTTTAGGTAAAACCAGTCAGGACAGTGATTTTAGCAACAACTAGGTAAGATTGGTCTTAGGATTATGTCTAGCCTTTTCAGCAGTGCGGTTTGTAGAAAATTTAATTCTTCCAGTTGGAGCTATGTGCCCTGAGTGCTTTTCTCCCTGGCCTCTTGACCTGATTTAGTTGAGTATGACAAGACTGACCCAGTTTGTATAATCCACTTTCACAAAGATTTGCTTCTTTAAAAAAAAAAATGTTTAGCACTGATTCTAACAAGTGGCATCATTCTCAAGACAGCTCATGCTCATAGCTATATTCATTGAGAAACAGCTTGTTTCCACCGACCGCCATCTTCTTAATTTATATCACTTCTTTCTGATACATAGTTTGTTGGGCTTATGTGTGTTTTCATTATCACGTGCTGAGTTCACTTCCATGTCACTCTTGGCTCTTTGTACAAGTTAGGCTTTGAAGTCTCAGACTTTTTGACTCAATTTACCAATGTACATCAAGTCTAATGGTATAAGATACATGTAGGGGACTGCCTCAGTTACACTGCAGCTGGAAGGTGATAAGATAGTCTCTCTGTCTCTTAGATACTTAGAACTTCATGTAGGAGCATCTCCTGAATTCGCTGCTTCCCAGTCTTTTCTCTTTTGAGACTTTGCTTAGGAGTTAGGGGCAACCTCACAGTTTTAGCTCCTTATCTCGTAATCATTTTCACTCAAAATCCTTACTTTTATCTTGAAAGGACTGTTTTACTCTTCATGTGTGAGTAGAAGGAGGCAGCTAGACAAATGGTCATTATTACAGATCTCTTACCAGTTTTCACCAATTTTTTAACATGCTATACTATCTCACACTGAATTGCACGTTGTCTGAATTTAGTACAGAAAAATATGGTTGTAGACATGTCCCAAGGATAAATGGAGGGCCCATAATCTAATATACAGATGAGAGATAAGGGTGGCCGTGGGGAAAATATGCATAAATAGCTTGATTTCTCAAGTAATCTGCACATCACACATTAATACTCCAAATATAACTTGCTACACCTGCTTGTTAAATTTAGACTTTATGATCAGTACTTACCCAACTCTTGAAGTGTCATTGATTCTACGCCTATCCCCAGCTGAACATCTGCTTACTTTTTCCAAAACTTTTAACAAATTCTTTCTTTGCCAAATACTCTGGATTGTTTGTGTCCTCTCAGCACTCATGTTAGCCTTTCTTCCTCCTCAACACATGCTTTGATTTCTGCATTTGTGCACCAATATCCAGGATGAGATTTGACAGACAGCATTCTTTTTTCTCATGGTAAGAATACTTTGTCAGACAATTTCATGTATGGTAAGAATTTTTTAATTATTTTTTCCAGTCCCAATCCATAGCTCTTATTCCCATACACCTTTATCTCAAAGAATCCTGCAGTTTCCCAGGGATTACAACTTATTTATTAATAATATGCTGTCTTGTCTTTTTACAAATTTTGTATTTGTTTTCTTTCTTCATTTTCTCTATTTTTATTTTGTTCTTTTACTTTCCTTTTTTCTCCTATTCTTTATCTAGCTGGTTTCTATTTTTACTTTTACCTATAGTATACTTAGAAGTATGCTACCAAATTTCCAAACACAAGGAAAATTTTGTTTGCTTACAACATCTAGCTTAATTTAAATATGTTTAAATAACACGCTCTTAAAAATTTCGATCTTTTGTTTTTGTTGTTGATATATGCTTTCTGGCTTAGTATAGTGTAACCTTTTTATATACTTAAAAGGAAAGTATGATAGACATTCCATATCTGCTGATTCAACCAGCCACAGATTGAAAATACTTGAAAAAAATAAAAATAAAAAGCTAAAAAACCATAAAAAGTAACACAAGTAGAAATGCCAATTATTTAAATATCACTTACATTTTATTAGATATCATAAGAAATAAACAGTTTATTTAAAGCATACAGGAGGATTTTGTAGATCGTATGCAAGTACTAGGCCATTTTATATGTAGGAATTGAGCAATTGCAGATTTCAATATTCTCAGATATCCGTGAACTAATCCCGTGCAGATAAGGAGGAGTGATTGTATATCATTCAGTGGATAGGAGTGGGATTCTACATATGCCTATTAGCTCATAGTTGTTAATGGTATTGTCTAATATTTCAATGCTTTTACTAAGTTTGGCTCTGTTTTTCTTTCAATTCCCTGAAGAGTGCTTAACTATCTCAAACTATAATTATATTTTACTTCTATATTTTGTCAATTTTTCTTCGTATATTTTGAAGTGTTATGATTACGTTAAAACTACAAACCTACTTTTTAAAATTAAATCACTTGATGCTAGTTTACACATAAATCTTTTATATAGGCCATGACCTGGCAAGGGATTCATGTTTATCTCCTGTTACTTAACAGAGATGAATAAATTACTTGCCTTATAACCTAAAGTCATAATGTCTTGATCACAGCGGTTTCTTTCCAATAATCTCAGTTATGCGTTTGACATTTTAAATACCCATAGATGAGTATATGCATAAACACATACAGACAAATACATTTGTGTGGCTGTGAATGTCTCTGTGTGTGTATTCTATGTTTAGGTTTTCTTTCTTTAGACAAAGGAAAAATGATACATGGTTCAAACAACCAGGAATGCTGCAGAATTACGCTTCCCCTCCTCAGCAGTTTGGCCAGGTTTCTTATTACATAAATGTTATTGTGTATATTTGAGGTTTACAACATGAAGTTATAGAATACATATATGTGGTAAAATTACTACTATAGTGGCCATGTGTCTTTGGACATATATTCAAACATATTGACATAAAAACAATTCAAGTGATTTTTTTAGGAAACTTAAACCATAGACAGTAAATCAAGTTTAATTTTAAAATAAGTTGATAATTTTTAAATCATATGTACTGATAATACAAAATTGGGAAAATATGTAAATGTATACTTAATGCTTATTTACACAATTTATAAGGCATTATATAGAAATTCATAAAAAGAGAACATGCATTTAAATAACAGTCTTTTACAAAATCTGTGAATATCCATAAATATTAATTAAAGTTTAACTATAACTGTTGATTTCAAATAAAGTTAGATATTTTACCATTAAAAGTAATGGCAAGAATTGCAGCTAATTTTGCAACAACGGAATATATCAATATTGAGTATAATCTATATAATAGTGCCTACTAAAATTTTCTATAATCTCATGATTTGGAGCTCCAAGCCTGACTTCAGTAATTCAGACCTGTACTTCAATTGTTAAAAGAAGAGGCAAAAATCTTTCAGAGTCTTGTATATCAGACTTGCAGAGAGGGGCACCATGCAAACTAGTTTACTTAGACAACGGAAAAATAATACATAGTTCACAACAACAAGGAATGTTGTAAAATGACCCTTCCCCTCCTGAGCAATTTGGTCAGGTTTCTTATTTAAATAATTTTTCTTGTGTATATTTGATATTTACAACATGAAGTTATGGAGTACCTATATGTGGTAAAATCATTACTATAGTGTCCAGGTGCAGTGGCTCATGCCTGTAATCTCAGCATTTTGGGAGGCCAAGGTGGGAGAATCACTTGAGGCCAGGGATTTGCAACCAGCCTGGGCAACATAACAAGACCCCATCTCTATGGAGAAAAAAAAAATGAGGTGAAAAGATCTGAGTCCAGGAGTTTGAGGTTGCAGTAAACTGTGATTGCCACTGTAATCCAGCCTGGGCAACAGAGCAAGACCTTGTCACTCTAAAAGAAAAAAAAAAAATGATTACTATGTTTAATTTATGTTATAGTGGTTATTTCTAGTAGAATTTAGAGAAAATTGCATATGTACATGACCGTAACAGGCGGCAGCCAAATGCCTAGGAAGATAGCAGCGGGTTCCCAATGAAACCTCACCTCTAAGCCAAAGACCATGTAATGCCTGAAAGCCAAACTACAAGTTAAATTTTTAGACTGGGCTGAGAACTTGTCTTCTTATTTGGCATGCTTTCCTCACCGTTCACTTATTTTACAGATACCTACCCTTTACTATTTGGTTTTCTACACTTTCATGCCCAACTTTGAGTGGTGTCTTCCCTTTAACCTTTTTTGCATACTCACAAACCAATCAGCACGCACTCCCCTTCCTGTGCCTGTAAAGACCCCAGACTTAGTCAGTAGAAGAAGGGATGGCCTGACTTTGGGAAGGAGATAGTTTGACTTCAGGGAAGAGAGACAGCCTGACTTCAGGGAAGAGACAGCCTGACTTCAGCGAAGAGAAACTGCTCTTCCCATCCTCTCTCCAGCTCCCTGCTCTGCTGAGACCTGTTTTCGTTGCTCAATAAAATTCTCCACCTTCACCATGCTTCAGCAGTCCGTGTGAACTCATTCTCGGATGCTGGACAAGAGCTCTGGACCCACTGAGTGCAAGTACCCAGAAAGGCTGTCACACTGACCCTTTGCCCTCTCTAGTGTAGGGCAGCCACTCCATGCTACAAGGCAAGGGGCCAACTGAGCTGCTGACACACCATCATCCATAGATGGTGAAACTAAAAGAGCACGTAACACCCACTCTGGGGTTTGGGGTCACAGGCACCCTCACCAGGGCACTGCTGCATTCCCCAGGAGGTAACTCATCTGGTCTGTCTATGGGCTCCACATGGAGTCTGCTCCTTTGTTGACTCCCAAAGCAGCCAGCTCAATACCACACCCTCTCACTCATGTGCTCCCTCCCACAAGGAGTTCAGCATAGCAGGCTGAGTTGGGGGACACTCCTGCCGTGAGTTCAGCAAAGGGGTAATGAAAAATCCTGCATCACATGCATGGTCTAGTTCATATCTCTCTCTATCTCCATCTCCATCTTCATCCAAATTTGTATCCTTACCTACAATATCTAGCTTTTTGTTTATTTTATTGATTGTTGAAAATTTAAGTTTTAGTTGAGACGACACCCTGAGATTGTGTCAGGGTAGTTAGAACATATAATTTTAGTGGTGGAAGAGATAATTACGTCTCCTCCTTATGTCAAATAGTTTCCTGATGTTTTGCTGATGCTTTGAATTCCATAATTACATATAATGTTCAAATCAGATGCTCCTAGATAAATAAAGATGACTGACAACTGAGCAGTTAAACTATTAAACCTGGGTAGAAGGGCAGCATAGATCAGTCAGAAATTTGCCTAAACAGTCCTCCAAAATTTTTTTTGAAAGAATAAATATCTTAATAACATTTTATGTCACAGTAACCTGAAATATGTGTTAGTGCATCTTCCTTAATATAACCTAAAGACCAGATCATTTATTCAACAATTATCTGCACATATAGGTATTTAGAGGTAGGAATAAACATAATATCTAGGTTTTGTTTATTTCTAGTCTAAATAATTTTTCTAATTCTTGACTCTGACTTTAGTATTACTAGCCTTTCATGTAGATTTATAGCCAATTATATTTAACATGCATTATTTTATCTAGAGAACAGCATAAATGGTGACAAACACATTTTTTCCTTGATTTTATGGCTTAAATCAGCCTGTGTAATAATTTTATAAGCCTAACAACAACATGCAAAAATACCTTGAGATACATTAGAGATATTAAACCAAGTTTATCAAAGCATCTTGGAGGTGACTCTGATATCCATCTACATATATTATGCAATTCTTCTCAAATATCATTATATCACATCAATCAGTAATACAAATAATGCCAGGAAACAGAAATCTAGTTCAAATGACCAAGGGGGCTGGAAACTTTTATTTGTAGAAAAAATGAATGGAGGAAGCATGTTGCAAATTATACAAAACCATTGCTAAAAATAATATCATTAATACCAACAATACTTCTCCAATATCTCTACCCTCACTAGCATTTGCTTGTTTACTTTCTTTAAAACCATAGATCTTGTTGTAGTCAATTTCTTATATAAAACGATTGAACACATTTTCGATGTCCACAATTTTAGCTCTACATATTCTTTCAATTTAGCAAAATCTAAGAATCCGTCTTCACTTGAAAGATTAAACTGCAGGAACTACAAGTATTTTACATTTCAAAGTTTTTTTTTATTGTCTGTCAGATTTACAAATCTATTGAGTTGGTGGAAATTATCAATTTGATTAAGCTATTTAAGTTTAATAATAATTATTATTAGTTTTGCTATATGTTATTCATGTATTCATACAGAAAATACTGATTCAGCACCTATCACAAGTTTGCATAATCTACTGTGCACAGGATGAGATAATTATGGCAAGACAGATGAATATTCTACCATCCCTGAGCTTAAATTCTCATGAAGTTAGACAATGAATCATATTAAATTTGAAGCATACTTTGACAAAGGAAGAGCAGAGTATACTAGAATAAACAATAGTAAAGAAAAACACTATAATCTATGGTATAAAAAAGTGTGGGGCAGATATTATTTAAACGGAAATTAAGAAGATAAATAGATGTTGATAAAAAATGCTGGTACTGATGACGTTAGAAGATGATATGATATGAGAGGTTAAAAAATTGGAGTGTGTTCCTGGGACAGGGATCCAATTCCTAAAGGAAATGACACCTATTCCAGTTATTATGCCTGCATACAAATTACAACATTTAATGGCATAAATAGCTATTTACTACACTCAGATTTTGTGGATCAGAAAAATATTTGGCTTACATGTGTGGCAATTGATGCTGGCTGGTGACTTTGTACTTCAGTTCCTGTCTATGTGGGAAACTCTATTTTCTTTTTACGTGGACTCTTTTGGGCTTCCTCACAGCATGGTTCTACCTTCTACAGATGAACATACTGACAGAGCTAGAGCTAGAGCTAGAGATGAGGAGAAAGGGAGAAAGACACATAGAGGAAATAGTGATGGGGAGAGGGAGAGACAGAAAGACTGAGATGAGAGAGAGAGAGAGGGAGAGACACAGAGAGAGAGAGAGCGAGATGTGGAAACTCTTTCTTTTTATGACTAAGCCTTAGAAGAAAACTAGGATCATTTCTACCATACTCTACTGGTTACAGAAAGTGCAGGCTGTCACTCAGATGCAAATAGAGGTAACAGAAACTGTCCATCTCAACCACAGGAAAGCCAGTCATATATGTAACAGTCTTCTTTGGAAAATGCAACTTTCCATAGTCCACTTGAGTAGTTCAAAATGTTTAGAATTACTAAAGCATGGTGTGAAAGAGGGAGGGAATTCAGTGATTTACAAGATATGTGGAAACATAGTTTTATTCGAAGGAGTCAGGCAAAATGTTGATGGGTTTCATGTAGGAAAATGACTTCAGCAGATTAATGTGTTACAAAGATCTCTTCATGTGATTACTTTGTTAAAAGGGAGCAAGTCTAAATTTGCAGAGTATTGCAGTTGCTTATTTGAAAAACTTGTATAAGTTAGGACAAAATCAGAGCACTGAGAAATAAAACAGAACATACTTTTAGCACTTAAAATGGGAAGGGTGTGTGATTAATTAGTCATAAGGAGTTAGGGAGAAAAAAGAATCTAAATGTTCAACATATTTCTGGCTTAACCAACTTGGTGAATGGTGATACCATATAAAGAAAGCAAAAGGGGAGTATATTTAAAGGAAAAATTGTGAGTCGGTGATGTACATCCTTGGTTTTAAGTAGAGATTTTGAGTAAGAAATGGAATACTTTGGAAGTCATAAGACAGGATAAAACTGAAAATATAGATGTGAGGAATTTTCAATATACATAGAGCAACTGAAATCATAGGTGCTTAAGAGATGGATTTATAGTAGTACATAAAAGTGGAAGAAAACCAAGTCTATGAATGGTCCTGTGACACACTGACATTTAAAGGCTGAGAGTGATAGCAAACATGTATTGGAATTGTTATTTACTATGTTCCAGTCAGTTTCTAATTGTTTTACAATTTTGGTCATGTGTGCTCTTACAATAATCACATGAAGTAAGTGTTATTGTTATTTTTTAATGAATAAGAAACAGAAATGAGACAGGCTAAGAGATTGTATGTGAATTCCAACTTGGACATTTAAGTCCAAAGCCTATGCTTTTCTTGACCACTGTGATTTGCTGCTCAGAAAATTAATTTAATGAGAAGAGATGGAAAGAATGAATAGCACAGGTGCCAGAGTGACAGAAAGAGAACCAGTACTGACAGAGTCATCAACATGATAGAGAAAGAGCATTTCAAAAAAAAAAATAATAATGTGTTAATAGTTTCAAATATTTTTAAAGTCTTCAGGTGATTTGGTAAGTTTGGGGAAGATAAACTACAACTGAGAAAATAAAATCCAATTTTATTAAAATCACAAGATATTAATATTATTTTAGAGTTACAAATATATTTATCTTAAATTATTCGACCACATATTTCATCCTCAAAATTGGAAGTAGCTATTTATTTCACACCATAAATCAAATATTTTCAAAAATATCATTTATTTAAAAGTTTAGATCAAACAATAAATTCAAATGACTGAGGGTATTGGAGCAACATCTTTTAGTATTTATTTGAGTTCATATATTAATTTGAACATTTTAGGGAGATTTGTTCCCTCTGTTAAGTTACGTTGACATGTTAGTTTAAATTAAAAAACACATTAAATTACTTGCCAAAGCACAAAATTGAAGAGATCCTGTCAGCGTGTCTTCAGCATCAGAACTTCGCACTAGCAGTGGTTCCCACCTCCAGCTACTTCCATTACTCCTAAAATCAGCCTTCATGTACACTTTCTGAGGTGCACACGGTGGATGGGCCACACCTACTTCTCAAAGCCTAAATTCTATCTGCATGTTTTTCTTCTTAAGATGTTCCAGATCTTTTCAATCTCCATTTCTGAATCTTTTTTATGGTAATAAGCCTACATTTTTCATACAGGGTGCCACTGCAGCATTTTAGCATTTAGCATTTAGCATTCTGCTCATCTAACCGTCATGAAGAGGCTAGAGTTGGGTGCCACGCTGGCAAAGCTCCATGCCTAGTCACTTACACAGTATTCAAAATGTGTATTCATGGGTGCAGATACTCTGATCCTAGGAAATATTGATGATCTTTTTGAGCGAGAAAATTTGTCCTGTATAAAACTTATTGCATATAGAAAACTGATGGACATCTTCAGACACTAAGACCAGGAAATAAAATGGGTTTATGCTATTTGTTGATACATTTATGGATCACTCAGCATAATTAAAGCATATGCATAAGGTAAAGCAGAATTATAATCACTCACTCTGGCAGCACAGGGCAATTCTAAAATACAGGTGTAGTGAAATGTACGTACAACCAGAAGCGAGCAAGGGACAGATGCCATGTCCTCTTCTGAAGGGAGTGACTGATTTGGAACCTGGGTCTGCAGATTTTAAAAATTGATATAGTCACTTTAACAGCTTAATAATGAGTTGCCTTTACTATGTATGTTGACAATCAGCAAAAGTGAGAATTTCTAAAATGTGCTAAAGAGAATTAAAAAGCAGAACACTGTCCGTATAACAGAATTGCCACTTCACAACTTTTGCCCAGCTCTCACTTGTTGTCCTGTGAAAACCTCTCATCTGATGAGTTTTAGTGAAAGTCTCTTGAAGCCATAATAGACTTGTCTCAACATAGCTCTAGGTACGAAGTATTAGGAACACGTTTCCACAGGAAATGGCAGTGTTTCTACTGGAGGTAAGTGTCACGTGTCCTCTTGATGTCAAAGGAATCTTGTCCCATACAATCAGCCTGGCCCTATTCCCACCACTCCTTCTGTTCTTCCAAGGATACAAAAAGCTGTGTCATAGCTGGAATCTCCCCAAGGGACAGATATGATATGCCTCCTGAGATATCTTCCACATTTACATATGAGCAGGTGTCTTTGAGAAGGTCAAATTGTTGAAGCAGAGGTAAAACATTCATGGTAAAGATGCTCCACCACAGGATGAGAAATGCTGAATGAGTCACATTGGGATCATGGGACTCATTTTTGTCACTTTTTTGTTTTGGGATCATAAATATAATTCTATGATTTGGCTCATTCTAGGAAATGCACAACTTTGGCACTTGCACCAAACACTTTAAATGCTGGGAGGTAGGAGTATATAGAGATGTCGCTTAGGTTATAAATGAACAGCAGGTGTTTTCTGATGTCTGTTGTTGCCCAGATGCTTAAAAAATGTGTTCAGTAAGCCTCGGTCTCCACTGTCAAAACTACCTTGCTCAGAAGCAAGATGCAACAGCTGATTATATGTCTCAACCGAAGGCTGATAAACAAAAATTCCGGAATTGAAGCAGTTAGGCCACCCTTGGTTGGGTGCTACTGACAATTCTTCTTGCTCAAAAAGATCATCAATATTTGCTAGGATCAGAGTATCTGCATCCATGAATACACATTTTGAATACTGTGTAAGTGACTAGGCATGGAGCTTTGCCAGCATGGCACCCAACTCTGGCCTCTTCATTATGGTTAGGTGAGCAGAATCGCTGCTGTCTAAGACATTTACCATGATGACTTCATTAAAGACTGTCTCTAAAACTCTTTTCATGGAGTTTGAGACTTGCAGGGTGGCGAACACGGCCAGCCTTCTGGTGGTCCTGTGCTGTTTTAGAGGTGAGACCCGGACCGGGGCACCCCTTTGGTGTAGGCATAGTTTTTGGTCAGTGTTACAAAGGCCTGATCTGTCATGGTGCTGCCCAGGGGTGCGGGTGGCCGGGGCAGCTGCAGGTCGGTGGCTCAGAGAAGCCTGTGCCTGGAGGTAGCAGGACCAGCGAGGGGGCGGGAATCTATTCCATCAACCCTAGGGGTACTAACCGCTTCTTGCAGTAATTTTTTGGTCACTCCTGTTTCCTTTCTTGTTGCTTTTTCCGTCTTCTGTGTAATCTGTTATTTCTACCACATACTCGCTTTTTAAACATCTAATGTTTCTGTGTTACTGACTGGACCCTAGTAGTAAATATTGAACAATGCTTGCTGATTTGTTTTTCTGTGGTCTCTTCAAGGATTCCCCACAATCCAACAATAAAGACTTCATGTTTCGTAAATGTTTCAGAAGTAATGCCTAGAAGGCCTAAAAATTTTTGGTCAAAATTAAAGAAGATATTTTGTTAAAATGTCTAGACATATTACTGCCATGTATTATAAAAATGGTGATTTAACTTTTAATTTAAAATTAATGTATTTAAAAGTATTTAATGTATTTAAAAGGCATTTCCTGGATATGCCTAAGTGGATCTTTAGTCACATACAGTTATTTCCTGATTGCTGCTTTAAAGAAGTTGCCCCTAATTGAATGAGTAAACTAAAATGACAGTAAATCCTATGGTAATCTTATCATATAAAGAAGCTAAATAGTCTATCACCATCTTACTAACTTCTAAGGAATTATTTTCTTGAGGATTTGTTGAAAGACTTCCAGCACTTTTCTAATAATTTAACATTATGCCATGTTGGAAACACTTTATAGAAAGGTAAACAATTAAATATTAAAGTTACCTATATATACTTACAATTTGCTCAGTTTACTACTTGTGATAACCAAATTGTATGTGATTTTACTCCTTATAAATACAATAGTGTACCTTATTATTTAGGCCCATAAAGTCTCACTTTGATTTTTTCTGACCACAAACATCTCATTGACTAATATTCATGGGTGTGGTGGATCCTTTGGAAAAGAGAACTAACTAGAAAACATTTCTTGAAGACAAGATACTTCTGAAGTAATGTACTGCAGAATTATTGAAAGAATCTTTGGAACTGGGAAGTTATATTGAGATGCTATTTTGATACTGATAGCATGTAAAATATATTAAATACGCACTGACATTTTAAAAAAGAATGGAAAGGATGAACTTCCTATTATCTGAACTGAAGTGCTTTTATGATATAATACTCTTTTTCTAAAACTATGATTAAAACTGCACTTCAAAAGTCAAATCTTTTCAAAGAAACTCTAAATTACCAAGTAAAGAATTTGAAAATCTTATCTAATGGTCTTATGAAAAATTCTCTTGACCTTTGGTTTGACATTGAAGAGCATTCTTATTTTCTAAAAGCTTCTTTTGCTGTATTCTTTTCATGACAACAGATTCATAAGGAAAAAATCTAACAGAAAATATTTGCTCCATGTAATATGAAAGTAAAAATTTTTGTGTATGTAGAAATGAAATTGTGCATGTGTATATTTTCAGGCAATATCATTGAGAATACATTGTATAATTAGTATCCAAAATATTTAAATCAAAAACTCCTAATTTGCCTTGCTTTGTACAGTATATATTAGAAGTAAATTTCTCAGACCATGGTTTTCTTTAAATGAGTAAATTAGGGATACTTGCACATGTTAGTAGAAGAATTAGTATGATTACTTTATGCTAAAAGAAAAATATTATAGAATTTAAAATATGAGCTTTGTAATTATATTAACAGAACAAACTTTGTAATGGGTTGTTTAATTTGTAGAAGACATGCATTGCATCTGGTGTGCATTGGAATCTGAAGACCTCTGATCTGGTGACAAAGAATTAAGACTTGGAGGGGGGCAAGAAATTAATGTATTGTCTATGTTAACTTATTTTCTTATTTTGTAACCCAACTGAAATTAAGTAATAATAAAAACAAAGTCAGTGGTGGGAGAAACTTCACCAGAAGCAAGCTTCAAAGAGTATTTTAGATGCAAATTTGAAAAGGGAGAGTTGATTTTCATGCAGAACAGGATAGTAATGAGAATAGAAATAATTACTTCATATAGCCCTTGAGAGTCTCAGAATTTAGATAAATTTGGAATGATGCATGAAGATAAAAGCAGGTGGGTTGTTAAAAGCCATTGATTGCCCTTTGCCTCTGCCAGATGGAATACTGATCATTTATTTTGTGGAAAATGTAACAAAAGGTGCCTTGGGTTCCAGAACAAGTACAATAGAAGAGGCCTGGGAGAGGAGGCACAACGGTCCAAGCTTTGTTTGCCATTTCGTTTCCAACTCATTATTTTGTATGAGCTCTGTAAAAGGAAAAGATTGCCATCTAACCCTAGAGTATATGCCCAGTCTTCCTGGAGCAAGAAAGGGTTGCAGGGAACCACTGTGCTAGGAAAAATAGAAGAAGAGAGTACTCTAAAAGTAGGATAATAAAAGCAGTAAGAGAGATTTTTATATCTGCCACTTTTTATTACTAGAAATAATTTATACCATGGCTTGCTGTTTTACACTTTTCATCATGAAGGCAGCAAGGCCAGTCCAGCTTTCAGAGAGAATATTTTATATGAAAATATAGCTAATACTGATCTTGATAGAAAATGGGTTGAGCATGCATACTTAATAGTGATCTCAGACAGCCTCTCAGTGTGCCAACCCCTGAGGATTAGGTATTCAATACTTAGGGAGACAGTTCTTTAAAAGAGCATTGTCAGGGTAAATATGGAGAGTTTAACACTTGAAGATCTCTTAAATGAACACTGTTACCTGCATTTTTCTAAAATTATCTACAAGAGCATAGTCTAGTAGAGTGACAGCCTTGGCATTATTTCCATCTCATGTTATCACTTGCTGATGAATTTTGCCTGGGGATTTAGAGCTTACAGAGAAAATAAATTAAACACATAGATTTTCAATCACTGTAAGAAAAATAATAAACTGAAAAACATGTATATGCTGATTACTCTCTGTCAACCCCCTCTTCATTCTTCCTCCCTTTTTCCCCTCCCTGTACCCTAAAACAGTGGTCCTCAACATTTTTGCCACCACAGATTGGTTTTGTGGGAGACAATTTTTCCTTGGATGGAGGGGGGATGATGTCAGGATGATTTAAGCACGTTACATGTATCAAGCACTTTATTTCTATTATTATTACATTGTAATATATAATGAAGTAATTATATGATCATCATAATGTAGAATCAGTGGAAGCCTGAGTTTGTTTTTCTGCAACCAGATGGTCCCACCTGAAGGTGATGGGAGACAGTGACAGGTCATCAGGCATTGGGTTCTCATAAGGCATGCACAACCTGGATCCCCACAGTTCACAACAGGGTTCATGCTCCTATGAGACTCTAATGCCTCTGCTGATCTGACAGCAAGTGGGCTCAAGTGGTAATGCTAGTGATGGGGAGCGGCTCTAAATATAGATGAGGCTTTCATGGCTGGCTTGCCCACAGCTCACCTCCTGCTGTGCGGCCCAGTTTCTAACAGGCCGTATAGTGTGGCCTGTGAGTAGCGGTCCATGGCCTGTGAGTTGGGGACTCTGTCCTAAAAAAAATCAAGACCTTACATTGCATTACCATAATGTTTTACCATCAGGTTTTGAATTAGGTTCTGCTAGGGAGATACAGATTTCTTACGCTTTTCAGTATAATAAAGATAGTGTTTACTCTAGGACAAGAGACAGAAAAGTTTATTTTCCATTACAAAAGTTTCTGACTTGCTAAACTCAGGCTACTTCTTTAATTCAGCATATTGCATGTAGAGTGCTGAATGTTGTCTAGTAGATTCTCTGCAATAATCTGATTTTGTGTACGGGTGTACAATTAATATCTTTGTATAAGCTAGACTATTTTATAGCTCTATGGAGGGAGAAATAAAGCAATAGAAAATAAAACCTATGCAAATGTTTGTTGATTATTGCAATGCAAATAATTTCTGTCTATAGCAATGTGAATGAAACTTTAGAAAACATATATCTCTTTAAGTCAAATTCTCATTTAAACCTGTTTTAATATATTATTGGCATCCTGTTTAATTAATGAGTTAAATAAAACCTTTGATGCATTAATTTTGTATTTATATGAAGGTCATGTTTTACTTTTTAAAACTGTTAATAAGACTACATATATAAACACTGATTTAAAAAAGTTTCTCTAAACACATGTATATATCACTAGGAACTGACATACTTTTATTACCCTGAGAGTATATTTTATTATGTCTTGTTAAGTAAAGTTTAGAGTAAGTCAGGACTTGTGTTCTGGGATAAAAGTGGCTCAGTAGTTACATATCTAATGTCTGATTTCTATTATTGCTCTTTAGGGAATTGTCATAAATAGGCTGAGGGAAATGGTAAGGGACTTACGTGATTTATATTTTTATGTTAATAATACAATATACAAAATTTCTTTAGATATCATCACAGTAACTAAAATGTCTTATGTCTTATTTTCAAGAAAAATACTAATATTTAGACTTTCAATAATTTATTTTATGAATCTAAGATTATGAAACAAATGACCTGTGTATTTTTTTTCTTTTTTCTTTCCATTACTCCTTTAAGTGCACATGTGGGCAGTCATGATAAATACGTTTATTTGTTTTTGGGAGACTCTCATCTTAAATGTGTATCAAGTTGATTCACTGCAGTAGAAAATCTTACCCAAATGTTAGTCACCATAAAATGTTTCCATGGCTTACATTAAAAATTAATCATAATTGAGACCTGGCATACATTATTTCTGCTCATAGTAAATTCTCCCAGCATGTGAGATTTTCTGAATTTAAAATATTTAATGATATAATATATAGTCTCTTTTAATATTTCTGTAATAAGCTACTGTATGATATAATCATGCATGTTGAAAGATTTGTTACAATTGTCCACAATCAAAATATATGAATGATGTAATTACATATGTAAAGATGTTCTTTGATTATCTATGTTTAATAATTACATGGCTATATTTCAAAGTATGCTGAATATTAAACAGCTAAAAAATATGTGTCTTTTTATGGTATCCATATAGAATATTATTTTATTATTTTTGGTGGAAACATGCTGTAGAAACTCTCAAGGCATAGTAATTAGATAAGGATTAATAAAGAAAATGACAAAGTATTTAATGAGAAATGAACTCCAAATTAAAGATTGATTCAGATCCCCCAAAAATATGTTTGACCTGATTGGAATAAATCCTACAGATTCAGAAAACTCTGTGTTAAGTTTAAAGAATACTGAGATTTCTGTCATATTTCTTGCCTAAAAGGAAATGCGATTAATAAGAAGGGATAAAAATGTTAATAATAAAAGAGAAAATGATAAATGGTATGGGAGAATTGTTACTATTTATTACACTTATGTGTTACAAATATGTTGTAAAATTCTGTTTCATTCTTTTTTGTGCTGCTGTAACAAAGTATCTGAGACTGAGTTATTTATAATAAAGAGAAATTTATTGTTTTTATAAGAAAAAAACTTCTAGTAATAACATCGCTTGACATATCTGGCAGTTACATGCACTTTGGTATACAGGTCTAATTTCCATGCCCTAGGCGTTCTCCTCTATCCACTTTACTATCTTATTACAACTCAGACAAGATAAACAGATACCACTACCTTTGTTTTGAAGATGAGAACTCACAGTTTGAAAAATTATTTATCTGTGAGAATCAACCAGGAAATTAATGAACAGTTTAACTGCAATCTCCAGTGTTATGTTTTGTTTTGTTTTTAGTATTGTGTCACTTTCCCATGTGCCCTTTGTCTGTTATGGTAACCTGCATTTAAAGGGTACTCAATTTTTACATTTTGAGTTACTAATGTTAAACAAATGCTTAAATTTTCTCCTTTACAACAAATAAACTTGCTGAATATATAATGAAGGCATTTAGTAATATTTGAGAATTGTTATGTAACTATAATAACCAACTGTAAAATAATAGCAATAAATGGAACTGATGTTTAGTTAAGAGTGTAAAAATTTCAAAATTATTTACATGTAGTAAACGAGAAATATCAAGAAGCAAAAGCAGATGGTATATACTGATTTCTTTGTGGTCAAAGATTTAGACTCTCTGTCTCTCCATAGATACATACTTAGCATCTTTCATGCAATAGAGCAAATTTTTTAAGTGCAGAATTTTTTCATGAGAACTAAAATATCTGATGAAAAATTGATAGCTGTTTTGTCAAAGGCTTTCCAACTGCCTACTCAGATATCAGCAATGCATTGTAGAGCTCACATAGGACAGAAGGATGAAGTTTCTAAAGGGAGTAATTTTCCTGATAGAACTGCAAAAGCTGTTAAAACATGACAGATGCCAAATTTAGAAACTTCACTTTCAATACAACAACAAAATTTTATTCATTTTCAAATATGTGTTTCACAACAGAAAATAGAGAAATGGATTATATAGAATGTTAATAGAAATTTGACTGGACTATGGCAGTTACCTAACACAATTTTTAATGTATCATAGTTTATTTGGTTAGTGATGCTGTGTCATCAGCAAAGTTATCTGAATTAAAAAGCGATTTTAAAATTACCAGACTGTTATTATGCCTGTGTAGAGGCCAGGAGAACTCTTGGCCCTCTGAAATTTCACTGAAAATTCAACTTGGAAGAGACAGATTAATAGGAGAAAAAGCATACAGTTTTATTTAACACATATATATGAGAGCCTTCAGATTGTAGACCCAAAGATACTGGGGAAATTGTCCATCTGTATGCTTATGTTCAATAAAGTATGGATAGCCATGGAGAATTATGATTGGACAAAAGTGGCTAATCCAATGTTAATAGACTGAGTGGAGAAACCCAGCGAGACCTGTCTATCTAGATTTTTCTTTACTCCTCTGAACATGCATGTCTTCCTTCTGGGTGTGGGGCAGAGCCTTCACTGGAATGAGGATCTTATGACCTACAGTCAAGCAACGTAGGTCAGATAATATTTTTATGGCCAATTTTTACACAGAAAGGCAGAATAAAAGTTTGAGTAGTAAGTTTAGGTTTTATGACTGACTTTGGAGAAAAAGGGTTCTATGACGTGCCTTGGCAAGAGGGATTCTAGTTTCTATGGCTAACATTGGAAGAAATAGGACTAAGAGACTGGAGGGCAGGAGTAGGTCAGATAAAAACATTTCCTTCTGATACTTTTGTTTTAGTGTATTGTTTTTGAGCCCCAACACTGGAATTCTGCAGCCTAGTATGTTAAGATGGCTAGAGCTTTATAACTGGCTTTGTGAAATATTACAGTGACCTGCAAACAAGCACAGGACCTCTTCCTTTCAATTTATGTTTGTCAGGCCTATACATTTGCATCTTAAAGCGTGTTCTATGTCTCATTCAACTGGATAGTACCATAATCACATTTAATACTTAAAAGAACTTATTTCTTCTATAGAAGCCCTGAGACAAAAAGGCAAAAGGATCCAGAAAGACCTGCTAGAGGTCTGCCACTCTTTTGACTAGAGTTTTGCCTACAGAAAAACTATTCTGCAGAAAAGAGAGGCTATTGCTGCACTGGGCGAGACACTTTCAGGTGCTGCCAATCATTCACATGGCTAGCAAAGTGAAAACCAACAAAACAAAGAAATACTGGATTTATGCTCATCATATGATACTTACCACCTGAGGAAAACTGGTCTATAATTCCTACAAATGAGTTAAAACTTATTTATTTTTTAGACTAACTGGTACTGGTAAAAGCAAAAGGAAATATTCTAGCAAAATAACTACTAGGTCATAGATTGCCTCGGTATCTTAATCACAGTAGTTTTATTTCAATTGCTTTATTGAAAATCACATTTTATTATAAAACAAATATATGATTTGTTACATTACTATTTTCTTTCTGTAACTCCAGTAATATTTCTCACAATCTCTTTTCTGATCAGCTATAAATTACAATCCCAGTTTAATATAGTGTAGACTTTGTTTAAAAAATACCATGAGATCTGCAGCATAAAAAGGTAAAACTATTTTCTGTGAAAAAGCAATGTTCAGATTGTAGAACCTCAGCCTCCAATGTAAAATAAAAATGTGCTCTGAGAGGGGTTGGAGAGTTAGAGATTATAAAGGCAAAGGCAGCAGAGCAAGAGAGAGGAGTCAGGGAAGTGAGGGGCAGAGTTTTAATTGGGCCACCTTTAAGCCTAACATCATCAGTCTCTCTTTATTGGCTGGTTTCAGGAAGTCTATGGGTTGGTACCAGGTGGTCTGTTAGTGGTCATCTGGGAAATTTTTAGTTGCAGTCTTGATATTGCATCCACAATAAGAACTGGTTTGGCTCCATTATAGAAAGGGATATTCTGTGACACACTCATATAACATTGTTGCAGGACTGCCAGGTTCATATGCCCACTGCGTAACAACATACCAATACACTGAGACAGCAGGGCTTGCAGCAAAGAACAAGTTTAAAAATCGCCAAGGCTTCTGAACAAGGAAATGGGAGGAATTCTCGAGCATCAAGTCCATTTTCTCAAGGGGTTCTGGGCAAAAGCCTTTAAGGAAATTGTGGAAGGTAAGGAGCTGGAAAATTGGGATTGCTGATTGGCTGGGGTAAAAGGGGTAAAATTAGCAGGGTGTGGGCTGGGCGTGGTGGCTCACGCCTGTAATCCCAGCACTTTGGGAGGCTGAGGCGGGTGGATCACGAGGTCAGGAGTTCAAGACCAGCCTGGCCAAGATGGTGAAACCCCATCTCTATTAAAAATACAAAAAAATTAGCTGGGTATGGTGGCACACGCCAGTAATCCCAGCTACTATGGAGGCTGAGGCAGAGAATTGCTTAAACCTGGAGGGGCGGAGGTTGCAGTGAGCCGAGATTGCGCCACTGCATTCCAGCCTGGGCAACAGAGCGAGACTCCATCTCAAAAAAAAAAAAAAAAAAAAATTAGCAGGGTGTGGAAATCACGTTCTTCCATGGGTCAGCTTCCTAGTAGGCCCTTCAGAACAGCTGGCATCAGTAGTTTTCTCATATACAGAACCTAAAGGAGGAACTCAACTACAATGCTTATCATCTCACAGTGCCTCAGATTTCACCCACATAAAAGAAAAAGAACAAAGAGCCTGTGACAGGGCTACATTTTCCTAGGGTACTGTATTAGTCCATTTTCATGCTGCTGACAAAGACATACCTGAAACTGGGCAATTAGAAAAAAAAAGAGGTTAAGTGGACTTAACAGTTTCACATGACTGGTAAGGCCTCACAATTATGGTGAAAGGCAAGGAAGAGCAAGTCACATCTTACATGGATGGCAGGAGGCAAAGAGAGAGTTTGTGCAGGGTGACTCCTCTTTTTAAAACCATCCAATCTTACATTTACTAAATAAAAGCATAAGACTTAGAGTACACAATAAGACTTAGAGTACACAATAGTACATCTGCTGAATAAAAACATAAGATTTAGAGTACACAATAGTACAATAGTACATTCACTAAATAAAAACATGAGACTTAGAGTACACAATACTACATTTACTGAATAAAGCCATCGGATCTCGTGAGACTTATTCACTGTTGTGAGAAAAGCATAAGAAAGACCCATACCCATGATTCAATTACCCCCCACAACACATGGGAATTGTGGGGGTTACAATTCAGGCTTAGATTTGAGCGGGGACACAGCCAAACTATATTATTCCACCCCTGGCCCTCCCAAATCTTATGTTCTCACATCTCAAAACCAATTATGCCTTCCCAATCGTAGCCCAAAGTCTTAACTCATTTCAGAATTAACTCAAAAGTCTACAGTCCAATGTCTCATCTCAGACAGGCAAGTCTCTTCAGCTTATGATGGGAGAAATTGGCCAAAACAAAGGGGCTACAGGCTCCATGCAAGTCTGAAATCTAGCAGGGCAGTCAAATCTTAAATCTTAAAATAAAAATGATCTCCTTTGACTCCATGTCTCACGTACAGGTTACTCTGATTCAAGACATGGGTTCCCATGGTCTTGGGTAGCTCCACATCTGTGGCTCTGCAGGCTACCACCTGCCTCCTGACTGCTTTCACAGGCTGGTGTAGAATGTCTGTGGCTTTTTCAGGTGAACAGTGCAAGCTGTTGGTGGATCTACTATTCTGGGGTCTGCAGGATGGTGACCCTCTTCTCACAGCTCCACTAGGCAGTGCCCCAGTATGGACTCTGTGTTGGGGCTCCAGTCCCACATTTCTTTTCTGCATTGTGTTAGCAGAGGTTATCCATGAGGGCCCCGCCCCTGCAGCAAAGTTATACCTGGGCATCCAGGCATTTTCATACATCCTCTGAAATCTAGGCAGATGTTTCCAAACTTCAATTCTTGACTTCTGTGGACTCACAGGTTCAACACCACATGGAAGCTGCCAAGGTTTGGGACTTGCACCCTGGAAAGCCACCACCCAAGCTCTATGATGGCCCATTTTAGCTATGGCTAGAGTGTCTGGAATGCAGCATGCCAAATCCCTAGGCTGCCCACCTTAGGCCCAGCTCACGAAACCACTTTTTACTCCTAGACCTGCAGCCCTGTGATGGGAGGGGCTGCCATTAACAACTCTGACATGCCCTGGAGACATTTTCCCTGTTGTCTGGAGGATTAACATTTGGCTCCTCATTACTTACAAATTTTTGCAGCTGGCTTCAATTTCGCCTCAAAAAAATGGAATTTTATTTTATATCACATTGTCAGGCTGCAAATTTTCAAAACATTTATGCTCTGTTTCCCTTTTTAAAACTGAATGCTTTCAACAGCACCCAAGTCACTTCTTAAATGCTTTCCTGTTTAGAAATTTGTTTCACCGGATACCCTAAATCATCTCTCTCTAGTTCAAAGTTCCACAAATCTTTAAGGGTGGTCCAAAATGCCACCGGTCTCTTTGCTAAAACATAACAAGAGTCACCTTTGCTCCAGCTCCCAACAGGGTTCTTATTTCCATCTGAGACAACTTCTGCCTGGATTTTATTGTCCATATAGCTATCAGCATTTTGGTTAAAGCCATTCAACATTCTCTAGAAAGTTCCAAATTGTCTCACGTTTCCCTGTCTTCTTTCGAGCCCTCCAACCTGTTCCAGCCTCTGCCTGTTACCCAGTTACAAAGTCATTTCCACATTTTGGAGTATCTTTACAGTAACACCCTACTCCAATGGTACCAATTTCCTGTGTTATTTAGTGTTCATGCTGCTGATAAAGACATACCCAAGACTGGGCAATTTATACAATAGAGGTTTAATGGACTTACAGTTTCACATGGCTGGGGAGGCCTCACAATCATGGAAGAAAGGAAGGAGGAGCAAGTCACATTTTATGTGGATGTTGGCAGGCAAAGAGAGAGTTTGTGCAGGTGACCTCCTCTTTTTAAAGCAATCAAATCTCATGAAACTTATTCATTATTGCAAGAACAGCACAAGAAAGACCTGCCCCAACCCCCATGATTCAATTACCTCCTACTGTGTTCCTCCCAGGACATGTAGGAATTATGAGATTTACTATTCAAAATGAGATTTGAGTGGGGACATAGCCAAACCATGTCAGGTACTAATTATTGATCAGCCTTAAGGAAGTGGGCCAAAGGGCAAGTTGGCTTAAGGATTGTTGTTGATTACCCTGGAAACCTACTTAAATTTTATTTTATTGACACTTAATTCATTTTAAAAAATTTTCTTTGGGACAGTTTTAACCTCTTTCTGAGAAAACAGAGCACATGATCACTCCCTCACCAAACATGGCTGCTTAATTCTGTTGATCTTTGAAAACCCCAGGTAGCCTTGGTGATATAGTTTGGATCTGTGTCCCCACCCAAATCTTGTCTAATTATAATCCCCAGTGTTGGGGGTGTGTCGTGATGGGAGGTGCTTGGATCATGGGGGTAGAATTAATTAATTAATTTATTTATTTATTTATTTATTTTACTATAAGTTCCAGGGAGGTGCTTGGATCATGGGGCTGGAGTTATTTTTTATTGGTTTGTTTGTTTATTTATTTATTTGTTTACTTTACTGTAAGTTCCAGGATACATGTGCAGAATGTACAAGTTTGTTACATAGATATACATGTGCCATTATGGTTTGCTGCACCTATCAACCTGTCACCTAAGTTTTAAGCCCCATATGCACTAGCTATTTGTCCTGATGCTCTTTCTCCCCTGCCACCCCCAATAGACCTTGATGTGTGTTGTTCCCTTGCCTGTGTCCATGTGTTCACATTGTTCAATTTTCACTTATGAATGAGAACATGCAGTGTTTTGTTTTCTGTTCTTGTGTTAGTTTGCTGAGGATGATGGCTACCAGCTTCGTCCATGTTCCTGCAAATAACATAATCGCATATATTTTTATGGCTGCATAGTATTCCACGGTGTATATATACCACATTTCCTTGATCCAGTTTATCATTGATGACCATTTGTGATGACTCCATGTTTTGCTATTGTGAAGAGTGCTGCAATAAACATGCATGTGCATATATCTCTATAAGAGAATAATTTATATTTTGGGGGATATATACCCAGGAATGAGATTGCTGGGTCAAATAGTATTACTGGTTATAAATTCTTGAGGAATTGTCACACCACTTTCCACAATGGTTGAACTAATTTGTATTCCCACCAACAGTGTAAAAGCATTCTTATTTCTCACAGCCTCTCCAGTATCTGTTGTTGCTTGACTTTTCCATAATTGCCATTCTGAATGGCATGAGATGGTATCTCGTTGTGGTTTTGATTTACATTTCTCTAATGATCAGTGATGATGAGCTTTTTTTTCATATGTTTGTTGGCCACATAAACGTCTTCTTTTGAGAAGTGTCTGTTCACATCCTCTGCCTGTTTCTTGATGGTGTTGGTTGTTTTTTGTAAATTTGTTTAAGTTCCTTGTAAATTCTGGATAGTAGACTTTGGTTAGATGGATAAATTGCAAAAATTTTCGCCCATTCTGTTGGTTGGCCGTTCACTCTGATGACAGTTTCTATGGCTGTGCAGAAGGTCTTTTGTTTAATGAGATCATATTTGTCAATTTTAGCTTTTGTTGTAATTGCTTTTGGTGATTTCCTTATTAATTCTTGGCCCATGCCTATGTCTTGGGGTTTCTTCTAGGGTTTTTATGGTTTGGGGTTCTACATTTAATTCTTTAATCCATCTTGAGTTAATTTTTGTATAAGGTGTAATAAAGGGGTCCAATTTTAGTTTTCTGTATATGGCTAGCCAGTTTTCCCAGAACTATTTATTAAATAGGGAATGCTTTCCACATTGTTTGTTTTTGTCAGAGTTGTCAAAGATCAGATGGTTGTAGATGTGTGGTCTTATTTCTGAGGTCTCTATTCTGTTCCATTGGTCTATATATCTGTTTTCATACCACTACCATGCTGTTTTGGTTACTGCAGGCTTATAGTATAGTTTGAAGTCAGGTAGTGTGATGACTCCAGCTTTGTTCTTTTTGCTTAGGAGTGTCTTGACTATGAGAGTTCTTTTTTGATTCCATATACATTTTAACATATATTTTTCTAATTCTGTAAAGAATGCCAATGGCAGTTTGATGGAAAAAGGATGGAATCTGTAAATTCCTGTGGGCAGTCTGGCCATTTTCATGATATTGATTCTTCCTATCCCTGAGGATGAAATGGTTTTCCATTAATTTGTTTCCTCTCTGATTTCTTTGAACAGTGGTTTGCAGTTCTTGGAGAGGTCCTTCACTTCCCTTGTTGGCTGTATTCCTAGGAATTTTATTCTCTTTGTAGCAATTGTGGATGGGAGTTCATTCATGATTTGACTCTCTGCTTGCTTGTTTATTATTGGTTCCTAGGAGTGCTTGTAATTTTTGCCCATTGATTCTGTATTCTGAGACTTTGCTGAAGTTGCTTATCAGTTTAAAAAGTTTTTGGTCTGAGACAATGGAGTTTTCTAAATATAGGATCATGACAACTGCAAAGAGAGACAATTTGACTTATCTTTCTATTTGAATACTCTATTTATTTCTCTTGCCTAATTGCCCTGGTCAGAACTTCTAATAGTATGCTGAATAGGAGTGATGAGAGAGGTCGTACTTGTCTTACACTGGTTGTCAAAGGAAACGCTTCCAGCTTTTGCCCATTCAGTATGATATTGTCTATGAATTTGTTATAAATAGCTCTTATTATTTTTAGAAATGTTATATCAATACTTAGTTTATTGAGAGTTTTTAACATTAAGTGAGGTTGAATTTTATCAAAGGCATTTTCTGCATCTATTGAGGTAATCATCTGGTTTTCGTCATTGGTTCTGCTTATGGAATGAATTGCATTATTGTTTTGCATATGTTGAACAAGCCTTGCATCCCAGGGTTGAAGATGACTTGAATATGATGGATAAGCTTTTTGATGTGCTGCTTGATTTGGTTTGGGAATATTTTATTGCAGATTTTTTTTTGTCAATGTTCATCAGAGATATTGGCCTAAAGAGTGTGTGTGTGTGTGTGTGTGTGTTTGTGTGTGTGTTTGTGTGTGTGTGTGTCTCTGCCCACTTTGGTATCAGGATGATGCTGGCCTCATAAAATGAGTTAGGGAGGACTCCCTCCTTTTCAATTGTTTGGAATAATTTCTGAAGAAATTGTACCATCTCGTTTTTGTACCTCTGGTAGAATTCAGCTATGAATACATCTGGTCCGGGGCTTTATTGGTTGGTATGCTATTTATTCCTGCCTCAATTTTAGAATTTGTTATTGATCTATTCAGGAATTCAGCTTCTTCCTGGTTTAGTCTTGGGAGGGTGTCTGTATCTAGGAATTTATCAATTTCTTGTAGATTTTCTAGTTTATTTGGGTAGAGGTGTTTACAGCATTATCTGATGGTAGTTTGTATTTCTTTGGGGTCAGTGGTGATATCCCCTTTAACATTTTTTATTGTGGGTCTATTTGATCTTCTCCTTTTTCTTCTTTCTTCATCTAGCTAGTGGTCTATAAATTTTGTTAATCTTAAAAAAAAAAGCTCCTGAATTCATTGATTTTTTGAGAAGTTTTTCATGTTTCTGTCTCCATCAGTTCTGATCTGATCTTAGTTATTTCTTGTCTTATGGTTTTGGAATTGTTTGCTCTTACTTCTCTAGGTCTTTTAATTGTGATGTTAGGGAGTCGATTTGAGATCTTTCTAGCTTTCTGATGTGGGAATTAGTGCTATAAATTTCCCTCTTATCCCTCTTATCACTGCTTTAGCTCTATCCTAGAGATTTTGGTACATTTCTTTTTGTTTTTATTTGTTTCAAAGAACTTCTTGATTTCTGCCTTAATTTTATCATTTACCCAGAAGTAATTCAGGAGCAGCTTGTTCAATTTCCATGTAGTTGTGTGATTTTGAGTTAATTTCTTAATCCTGAGTTCTAATTTGATTGTTCTGTGGTCTGTGAGACTGTTTGTTATGATTTCAGTTCTTTGCATTTGCTGAGGAGTGTTTTATTTCCAGTTATGTGGTTGATTTTAGAATAAGTGCTATGTGGCACAGAGAAGAATGTATTTTCTGTTGTTTTGAGGTGGAGAGTTCTGTAGCTATCTATAGGTCCATGTGATCCAGAGCTGAGTTCAAGTCCTGAATATCCTTGTTAATTTTCTCTCTCATTGATCTGTCTAATATTGACAGTGGGGTGTTAAAATCTCCCACTATTATTTTGTGAGAGTCTAACTCTCTTTGTAGGTCTCTAAGAACTTGTTTTATGAATCTGTGTGCTCCAGTGTTGGGTGCATATATATTTAAGATAGTTAGCTCTTATTAAAATGATCCCTTTACCATTATGTCATACTCTTTGTCTTTTTTTGATCTTTGTTGTTTTAAAGTCCATTTTGTCAGAGACTAGGATTTCAAACCCTGCTTTTTTCTGCTTTCAATTTGCTTGGTAAAATTTCCTCCATCCCTTTATTTTGAGCCTATGTGTGTCTTTGCATGTGAGATGGGTCTCTTGAAAACAGCACACTGGTGGGTCTTGACTCTATCTAATTTGCCAGTGTGTGTCTTTTATTTGGGGCATTTAGCCCATTTAGATTTAAGGTTAATATTGTTATATGGGAATTTGATCCTGTCATCATGATGCTAGCTGGTTATTTTGCACACTAGTTGATGCTGTTTCTTCATAGTGTCTTTATATTGTGGTGTGTTTTGCAGTGAATGGTACTGGTTTTTCCTTCCCATATTTAGTGCTTTCTTCGGGAATTCTTGCAAGGTAGGCCTGTTGGTTATGCATTCCCGCAGCATTTACTTGTCTCAAAAGGATTTTATTTCTCCTTCACTTATGACTTAGTTTGGCTGGATATGAAATTCTGGGTTGAAAAGTCTTTTCTTTAAGAATGTTGAACATTGGCCTCCACTCTCTTCTGGCTTGTAGGGTTTCTTCTGAAAGATCTACTGTTAGTCTGATGGGCTTCCTTTTGTAGGTGATGCAGTCTTTTTCTCTGGCTGCCTCTAACATTTTTTTCCTCCATTTTGACCTTGGAGAATCTGATGATTATGAGTCTCAGTCTTGATCTGCTCATGGAATATCTTAGCGGGGTTCTCTAAGTTTCCTGAATTTTAGTGTTATTCTCTCCTGCTAGGTTTGGGAATTTCTCCTGGATAATATTCTGAAGTGCATTTTCTAACTTGTTTCCATTCTCCCTGTCTCTTTCAGGTACTCCAATCAGTCATAGGTTTGGTCTTTTTATGTAGTCCCATATTTCTCAGAGGTTTTGTTCATTCCTTTCCATTCTTTTTTCTCTAATCTTGTCTGCCTGCCTTATTTCAGAAAGATAGTCTTCCATCTTTTATATTCTCTCTTCCACTTGATTGATTTAGATATTGATACTTGTGTATGCTTCGTGAAGTGTTTATGCTGCGTTTTTCAGCTCCCTGAGGTCATTTATGTTTCTCTCTAAACTGGTTATTCTAGATAGCAGGTCCTCTAACCTTTTGTCAAGGTTCTTAGCTTCTTTGCATTGGGTTAGAACATGCTGCTTTACTTCAGTGGAGTTTGGTATTACCTACCTCCTAAAACCTACTTCTGTAAATTTATCCATTTCATCCTCTATCCAGTTTTGTGCCCTTGTTGGAGAGGTGTTACAATCATTTGGAGAATAAGAAGCACTCTGGCCTTTTGGATTTTCAGTGTTTTTTTTTTTTTTTCATTAATTCTGTCTCATCTTCATGGGTTTGTCTAGTTTTGATTTTTGAGGCTGCTGACCCTTGGATGAGGTCTTTGTGGGGACATTTTGTTGTTGTTGTTTTTGCTTCCTGTTTGTTTATTTTTCTTTGAATAGTCAGGTCTCTCTTCTGCAGAACTGCTGCAGTTTGCTGGGGGTTTCCTTCATGTCCTATTCAACTGGTTTCCTCCTGCACCTGGAGATGTCAAGAACAGCAAAGATAGGTGCCTGCTTCTTCCTCTGGGATCTCTTACCTCAAGGGACACCAACCTGATGCCAGTAAGAAAGCTTCTGTATAGGATGTCTGACAAGCCCTGTTGGAGGGTCTCACCTAGATGGGTGGCATGGGAAGAAGGACCCATTTAATGAAACACTTTGGCTGTACTTCAGTGGAGGGGTATGCAACACTAAGGGGAACCCACTTGCCTTGGCTGCCTGGATTCCTCAGAGCTAGCAAGAGGAAAGACTAAGTCTGCTGGTTCACAGAGACTACAACCACACTTCCCCATCGGGGCTCAGGCCCAGGAAGATCAGAGTTCTGTCCCTGAGTCCCTGGCTGGAGTTGGAATTCCTGCAAGGAGGCCCTACAGCTGCACTGTTGGCTTCTGCCCTTCCCACAAGAAGCTCAGCTGGCTTAGACAGCAGGCAGCTGCTGCAGTGGTAATGGCCATCCCTTCTGGGAACTCTGCCAGCTTAGGCCAATTCTAGCTGAGTGAGAATCTGCACAGCTCCATGGTTGAAACCCAAAGCACCGGTGGCATAGGCTCATGAGTGGCTTCTTGTGATCCATGGGTTGCACAGTTCCTTGGGAAAAGCATAGGTTCCCAGGCCGGGTAGCACACTCACTTACCACCTCCCTTGGCTGGAGGCTGGGGCTCCCCTGACCCGTGCGGCTCTCAGGTGGGCTGCTGCACCACACTTATCTTCTTTCCTCTCCCTGGGTTACACTAGCCACCTAGTCAGTCCTAATGACAGAACCTGGATACCTCCGTTGCTGGTGTAGGATTTGCACACTGTTTTGGATCTTTACCATGGGATCCTCAGAGCACCACAGCTTCTACTCAGCCATCTTGTCCCTGCCTTGGGGTGGAGTTTTCATGAATGATTTAACACCACCACCCCAGCAAAATGAGTGAGTTCTCATGAGATCTGGTTGTTTGAAAGTGTGTGGCACCTCCCCCATCTCTTTCTTTCTTCTGCTCTGCCCATGTAAGACGTGCCTGCTTCTTCTTCATCTTCTGCCATGATTATAAGTTTCCTGAGGCCTCTCCAGAAGAAGTTGCTATGCTTTCTGTGAAATCTGCAGACTTGTGAGTCTCAGTTATTTCTTTATAACAATGAGAGAATGGGCTGATACACTTGGGGAGTCCGTTTTGTCTGCTGGCCAGGGGCATATTTTAACAACTTAAAAATTCTGATTATCCGCAGAGTAAAAGTAGAAACCATCTCCATTGTTACATTTGATAATAAATTAAAAGTAATTTATATGCATTAGGCACTCAAGCCCTAAATTTGACTCAAAAATATTTTGGTAACTGGTTTGATTGGAAGACTTGTGTGGAAAAAAAAGACATAAATATGGGTAATAGACAAGTGGAAATCTACTAATTAAGTGAAAGAAACAAAAATATTTTACCACGAAATATATTATTTTCTTGACATAGTTTAAGACAGTTATTCATATTGGCTGGAAATATAAGAATAGCTAAAAACCTGTATTTTGTGGGGTAGATTTGCATCTGTAGTGAAAATCTGATTGATGTAGCCAGGTATCCCTTTGTCTGAATTTAGGAATATTAACTGAGAGTCTCACACTTCTAAAGGTCTGAAAAACCATTGACCATCTATTGTCTCCGAGGGCTGCCACCAGAGAGGTTTCATTGACATTAAAACACTAACTTTTCCAGCCAGGTCACATCTTTCTCCCTTTCCCATAATCTGTTTTGTCATGAGGTAAACTCTCATCTTTCTGTAACCTCAAGATTGTACAAATGTCTGCATCCCCTTTGAGGGGTTGTGGTAATCATTCTGTGATCCCTCCCCACCTTGTCTTTATATGTCTTCCCTTTTATTAATCTGCCTTTTGTCAGTTGATTTTTCAGTGAACCATTAGACAGTTAAGGGGAGGTTTTCCTGTAGTCTCTACAATGTATAGAGTATAAGACAGGTCTTATCTTGTTCAAAGAGCTTTGGGACCCAAATTCTCTCCTGTCCCAGTATAGGTAGATAAACAAAGGTGGATGCTTGTTATTCACAAAACTTTTAACTGTTTTGATGGTGTAATTATATATTTAGGCCCAATGTAAACACACTGCACAACATTACACTACACTGCGCTACACTACACTATGATATCATGCCATACAATATCATACAATAAAGATCAAAGTCAGATGTGTCCTCCAGACTTAAAACAATTAGAGCTATATGCATTAAACATCAAAAGTTCAATCGGTACCTTTCAATGGGTGTTTTATTATAAGACTTTGATACTGGATGCCTGCCAGGATGTCTGACATTTCATAGCTGGGCAAAATTACTAAAGAAGACCAATTACTAAAGGGCTTAAATTGTCATGCTGATGTAATGATATGTGATTGACTAACACTCAGGAGACATTCTTTAGGCCTTGCAAGTAAAATCCTTTATTAAAGGTCATAGGCCTCCAGAATTTCAGATCCTGTTTAGGCTTGGATTGAGTAAGGATTTATGTAAAACTAGCAATAAGATTTAGATTGCTAATTATTTAAAATTTAAACAATACAATCATGACAAATTAATATCTGACAAAAACATTTTATGCATTCCTAAGATTATGATTTGTTGGGTTTTTTGGTATGGTAAATTCAAAAGTTTTCTCTCTAATGCAAATAATGTGCTGACTTAAAAAATAGCATTCTGTTATTCTATCATAATTGTGATAATTGCTTTTCTATTTTACAATGGACTTACTGTGTATCTAGACTACTGCAACTGTCACCCCAAAAGGTAGAAACAGTTAGAAAATTGTACCATCAACATTCTGTGATGACACAGGAAGGATATTGTAAGGGCAAATACAAATAAAAAATAAAGGCTTAATCTTTCTTCTTCAAAGTAAGAGAAGATACTTTCACCCATCCCTGTTCTTAGAGCATTTACTGTAAACATTTGTAGTTTTAAGCTTTTTCCTTGTCTTTTTGAAGTATATGTAAATTTATTTCAACAGCTAAATAAACCTATTGCAGCTTTAAGATGCTTGACTGTTTTTCTCAAAGGCCCAGGAACCATCTCTTTGATATAGAAACATCAAGTAAGACAGTGTTCTTATCTCCAAGTTTCTGTGGGAGGGTAAGAGCATAACTTCAGCTGGCACCTCACTCCACATTGCAAAACTACTAACTTGTCATAAAATATACGAGAAGTTTATTTTCCTGTGGATAAAGCCGAAGAACTAACATAGATGGGCACTCCAACAACTAAATGAGTTTAGAAAAAAACTGTGTGTGACAAATGGTGCTGTCAAGTTATCTTACTGAAGAATAGTTATTGTTTATCTTAAGAATATGTAAATCATGGTGGATTAGCCAGAGTTCCTCACAGAAATAGAATCAATATATGGAAAGACTTGTTATAAGGAATTGGCTCATGTGATATGTGAGGTAACAAGTCCCAAGATCTGTACTGGGCAAGTTGAAGACCCAGGAGAAATGCTGTTGTAGCTATAGCCTAAGAAGGCTGGAAAACCAAGAGAATTGATGATCTAGTTCCAGTCTGAATGTTGGCAGGCTCAAGCTCCAGGAAGAGCTGATATTTTAGTTCCAGTCAGAATGCGGGAGAAACAAACAAAAATTATGCACCAGGTTAAAGGCAGTGAAGCAGGAGGAATTTCCTCTTACTTGTGTGAGGGTCAACCTTTTCATTATATTCTGGTTTGTTATATTAAAGCCTTACTGGTTCATTATATTAAAGCCTTACTGGTTTGATGGGACCTACACGCATTAGGGAGGGCAAGCTGATTTACTAAATCCACTAATTCAAATGTTAATCTCATCCAGTAACTCCTTCACAGACACAGCTAAAATAATGTTTTACCACATGTCTGGGAACCTTTTGGCTCAGTCAAGTTGATACATTAAGTTACTTATCACAAGTGGGTTGCGTTCTGTTTGGTTATGTAAAGATGAGATTTTTATTTCTGTCTTTGCCTTTTCTTAGTGGATTGCCTATGATGTACATCACATTATAGTTTAATGGTTAATTAATATTAAAATTATGTTCTTTATTTTTTACCTTTATGGAGGGTTTCTGGGTTAGAAGAAGATTTCAGTTTAAATATATTTTCCTAACAGCATACATGTGAGATTGTTTCTGACCTTAATTTACCCTTCTGGTCTATAACAGTGCCTTGGCTTAATTGCTGTAGTTTTCATTATACTTTATTATATCTGCTAGAGCAAGTAAGTGCTCTTGAGTTGTCCTTCAAGAGTTCCCTGGCTTTTTATTTAATTTTGCATATATTTACATATCTTTTAATATATATGGAAATTTTAATTTATGTATATTTATTTATGGTTTTCAGCTTTCACCATTCACAAAAATAAAAACAAGAATGCCTATAGATAATTTTATTGAGATAACATCTCTTTAAATAAATTTGGAGAAAATTGACCTCTTTACATAATGCTTCCACTGATCCACCGACTCATAAACTTTCTACGTTATTATTTTAAATATATTTTGATATTATCTTTTACTCCATTAAAAGAGGTTTTTTTTAAACATACTTTGTTATCTTTTATATACTATTGCAGTCTTACACCATATAATAAGGTTTTGGTCAACAAACCAGGTGTAGAGTCATGATCTCATAACTTCATAATGGAACTAAACATTTCTGATTGCCTAGTGTCATTGTAGCCATAGTAACTTCAAGCACAATGTATTACTCACATGTTCGTAGTGATGCTGGTATAAACAAATCTTCTGTCTTGCCAGCAGTAAAAGGTATAACACATACAATTATGTACTGTGCCTAATACTTGATAATTATAATAAATGACCATGTTACTGGTTTATGTATTTACTATAACATTCTTTATATCATTATTTTAAATTGTGTGCCTTTTACTAATGAAAAAAAGCAACTGTGTTAAATCAAGTTTAGCTTAAAACTGGCTCCTTATATATTTTAAGTTCAGCTTAAAGATTTCTCTGTAGATCTTGAACTACAGCCTAAATGGAATGTAAACAGACTGTAATCTACTCTTGTGCCAATCACTGAGTGTTAGCCAATCCAATGTGACCAACTGTTCAAATGGTGTTCCTGTAAGACAAACACTGAGCTATAGCCAATCCAGCTGTTTCGGTACCTCACTTCCATTTTCTGTGCTTTGCTTTCCTTTTTCTGTCCATAAATTCTTTTCCACCTTATGACTGCATGGATTTCCTGAGCCTCATCTGGCTCGGGAGGATGCCTGATTCATGAATCATTCTTGGCTCAATTAAGCTCTTTTAAATTTAATTTGGCTGAAAGTTTTCTTTTGACAACTGCGAAACAGTCTCAGGCAGTTCCTTCAGCAAGTATTCTAGAAGAATGCCTTCTATTCTATACTGTTACTATAGGAGATGCCGGCTCCATGTATGTTATCGCTCATAAAGACCTTCCCATGGGACAAAAAGTGGAGGTGAAAATATTGATAATCCTGACACTGTGTAGGCCCAGACTATTGTGTGTGCTTCTGTCTTAGTTTTTACTAACAATGTTAAAAGAGAAGAAAAAAATTTCTAAAAATAGAAAAATGCTTATGGAATAAGAATATCAAAAATAGGTTTTTATAGCTGTACAATATGTTTATGTTTTAAGCCAAATGTTATTACAAGAGTTGAAAAGTTTGAAAAATTAAAAAGCTTATGAAATCAAATTGTTATGGTAAGCGGAGGTCAGTTTATTAAAGAAGAAAGAAAAATGTTTAAATAAGTTTAGTTTAGCCTTGGTGTAAGTGTTTATAAAGTCTATGATAGTGTATAGCAATGAATATAGCAGTGAAGGCCTTCACATTCACTCATTACTCAATCACTCACCCAGAGCAACTTCCAGTCTTGCAAGCTACATTCAGAAGTGTCCTATACAGGTGTATCATTTTTTATCTTTTGTAAACCAAAAATAAAATTTGAAGACCACCAAACTGTTCTGTATGGTCTCTCTCCTTGGCCAGGGCACTCTAAAATTTAACCGGAAAGACTGGTTCAGGCCATGACAGAAAGTAGGGGTCAGACAGGCCTTATTATACCCCATCCAGTATTAACATCAACACAGACCTTAAACCTAATAAGAAAGATTTAATTAACAGTCTATTCTCTCTAAAGCCTGCTACTTGGAGGCTGCTTGTGCATGATAAAACCAAGGTCTCCAAAATCCCTTATTTTAACCCAGACACTTCTTTCTACTGATAATAACTCTTTCAATCAATTACTAATCAGAATATGGTTAAATCTACCTATGACATGGAAGCCCCCACTTTCAGCTGCTTCACCCTTCTGTATCAAACCAATGTAAATATCATATGTGTATTGATTGATGTATTATGGCTCTCTAAAAAGTAAAAAGCAAGCTGTACCCTGACAACTTTGGGTACCTGTTGTCAGGACCTACTGAGGCTGTGCCACAGGCAGGTCTTTAACCCAGGCAAAATAAACAGCCTAAATTGATTGAGACTTGTTTCAGATGCTTTTAAGTTTATACCTTTATACTCTATTTTTACTGCTTTTCTATGTTTAAGCATATTTAGATACACAAATAGCATTGTATTACAATTGCTTACAGTATTTAGTATAGTAACATGTTGCACAGGCTTATAGCCTAGGAGTGATAGGCTATACCATAAAGCCTTGGTGTGTAGTAGTAGGTTTCTTTAAGTACATCCTATCATGTGCATACAGCAAAGAAATCACCTAAGGACACATTTATCATAACATATATTCATGGTTAAGCATTGCACTACTGTACTTACATACTGATATAAAGCTAATACTTTGTGTTACATGGTAAGTGAATAAGACCAAAAAAAGATATTTGATTAATACATGTATTAATACATATACACACAAATATATTCACAACAAAATAAGGAGAACATTTAATGATAAACTATTTCTGAAGCCAGTTACATAGTTGTAGCTGTGCAGAAACATAGGATTTATAACTACATTTGTCTAAATTCATTTTGAATTTAGAATATAGACTACCTAGTCTATATTCATTTTGTTTTCATTAAGCACCTCAGCTGGTCATGATTCTTTACCAGCATGAGAAAAAAAAAAAAAAAACCTTCATTCCTGAAAAATCCAGGCTATTAATAGTCCTTTCTGGATTGCTTTGTTGCAGTTTTTCACTGACTTTAATCACTTAGCCTGGTAATACTAAGAGATGCTCTAAGATATATCTGATACTATATCTCAGATATACCCTTCCTTACCTCCACTGTGAAGTAATAATATCTTAGTCCATTTTGTGTTGCTATAATAATACCACAGATTTAATAATAAACAATAGAAGTTTATTTGGATCATGGTTCTGGAGCCTGAGAAGTCCAAAAGAGCATGGTGCTTGGGTCTATTCAGCATCTGGTGAGGGCCCTTTTGCTGTGTCATGTCCTAGTGGAAGGTATAAGTGCAAGAGAGCACATGTTCAAGAACGACAGAGGAGGGAGAAGGGAGTTGAACTCATCCTTTTATCAGGAAACCACTTTCATGCTGACTAACCGACTCCCATGATAACATTAGCGTAGTTCATGAGAGTAGAGCCCTTATTATCTAATCACCTTTTAAAGGTCCTACTTTTCAATACCACTGCATTGGGGATTAATTTTCTAACACATAAACTTTGGAAGACAAATTCAAACCATAGCCAATAGTCCAATTTCCCCTTAGAGTCAGAATCAGTCACCTCAATCAACACCAAAACTCTCTTCTTTCCTTGTTGATTCAGAGGCATCAGGAGCTCAAAATGACTGATTGTAATTCTTAACATCCAGTTCAATTGAAGCATTGTTGTGTCTCTTGGAGTAATCATTTCTCTCTCTCTGGAACTAAGCCCTTCAGGCCAGCAGAGCATACTCTAGTGGAAACAGAAAGCAAAAAAAAAAAAAAAAAAAAAAAAAAAAAAAATTGCTGGTGGGTTACTAGAGGTTACAATAAATGATGCTACTCCCATTTTCACCCCATGATTCTTGGATCCATGAGTTCTGGCTATCAAAAAACAGCACCAAATATTAGACACAAATTCAGAGCATATATAACTTTGAATCTAGTTTCCATTCTGCAAGTTATTGCTACCTAACTGGTGCTATAACCGAGTCTTCTGAAGGATATTCCACCATTTAATCAAGTCATATGTTTCAGGATGGTGAACATGGTGAGCCCAGTGAATTCAATGATGAGCATGGGCACAATGCTGCACTTCTTTGACTGTGAAGTGAGTTCATTGCTAGGAGCTATGCTGTGTGGAATAGCATAATGATGGATAAGGTATTCTCTTAGTCTATGAATGGTAGGTTTAGCAGAAGCAATATGTACAGGGAAGGAAAGTACATATCCAGAGAAAGTGTATCTATTCCAGTAACAGCCAACACTATCCGTATTAACGTTCTCTAGAGGGACAGAACTAATAGCATAGACGTACATGTGAAGGGGAGTCTATTAAGAAGTATTGACTCACACTATCACAAGGTAAATTCCCACAATAGGCCATCTGCAAGCTGAGGAGCAAGGAAACCAGTGTGAGTCCCCAAATCTCAAAAGCGAGGAACCCGACAGTGCAGTCTTCAGTTTGTGACCAAAGATCTCAGAGGCCCTGGCAAACCACTGTTGTGAGTCCAAGTGTCCAAAAGCTGAGGAACTTGGAGTCTGATGTTTGAGGGTAGGAAGCATCCAGGATGAGAGAAAGACGAAGGCTGGAATAACTCAGCAAGTCAAGTCCTTCCATATTCTTCTGCCTGCTTTTATTCTAGCTGTGATGGCAGCTGATTAGATGGCACCCAACTAGATTGAGGGTGGCTCTGCCTCTCCCACTGATTCAAATGTTAATCTCCTTTGTTAACACTCTCACAGACACACCCAGGAAGAATGCTTTGCATCCTTCAATCCAATCAAGTAGACATTTAATATTAACCATCACACTACCCATTCCACGATGGATGCAGTTCAGTGTAATCAAGCTACCACCAGGTAACTGACTGACCACATAGGAAATGATGTTCTCTTGGGGGCTCAGTGTTGGTCTCTGCTTCTGGGTGCTTCGTGGTGGCCATAGCCACCTTGGCCTTTGTGAGAAGTTCATGCTACTGTGACGATGAATAATCTCTATTCATGACAGCATGGCCACTTTGTTCATGAGCCTATTGGCTAGCAGTGGTCTTTGGGGAAAGAGGCTGACTGGTATCTGCAGAACAAATCATCCTATCCACTTGATTATTAAAATCTACATCTACTGAGGTCACGCTTTGGTGAACATTCACATGACACACAAATATCTTCATGTTCTTTGCCCATTTACAAAGGCCTATCCACATACCTCTTCCTTGTTTGTCTTTGTCACCAATTTTCCAGTGGTGTTCCTTTCAACTACTCGACCATCCAGCTAAAACACTGACTACAGCCTGTGATTTAATATATAATCACATATCTGGCCATATCTCCTTGCAAGTATAGTGCATCACCAGGTGCACTGCCCAAAGTTATCCCCACTGGGAGGAGTTTTTTCATCACTGTCCTTCAAGGATTTTTCAGAAAGGAGTTGTCCTGCTGTTGCTGTCCACTTTGAGGACAGCCTGAATATTATGCACAGTCATTTGTAAATCAGGCTTTAGTCTTCTCTTTGTTTGTCAATTGAATGTAAAGAACTCTCCACAAGGTTACTGATGCAGACCTTTCTGTTTTGGGAAAGAAAAGACAGTATAGCAGGAGTAGCAGAAGTGGGGACGATGGGCATTTGAGCTACTTTATGTAATTTTTGCCTTCAGGACCTACTTAAACATGGCTACGTGTATACTATTTCTGTTTTTTTTTTTTAATGTACATTCCCAATTATGGCTCAGTAGGTCAGATATCAACCAATTCATGATGGACAGTTGAGGCTGTCTGGTAACTTGATGGCCCATAGTCAAGCATTTAGTTTCTAAGTCCCAGTGGCCAGCCAAGAGCTATATCTCAAAAGGAAAGTCATTTTTGAGTTTATAAAGATTAGAAACAAACCAAAATGTCTGTAGAATATTGCAGTGATATAATATACCTTTAGATAAATTTGGGGAAAATTGGTTTCTTTCATATATATCAATCCACAAACATTTCTCATTTTCTAAGATTACCATAGATTGGGTGCTTCAACAACAACAACAAAAATTATTTCTCGGCAGGGGGCAGTGGCTCACACCTGTAATTCTAGCACTTTGGGAGGCTGAGGTGGCCAGACCATGAGGTCAGGAGTTCGAGACCAGCCTGGTCAACATAGTGAAACCCCTTCTCTACTAAAAATACCAAAATTAGCCAGCCGTGGTGGCATGTGCCTATAGTCCCAGCTACTCAGGAGGCTGAGGCAGGAGAATCACTTGAACCCAGGATGAGGAAGTTGCAGTTAGCCAAGACTGTACCATTGCACTCTAGCCTGGCTGACAGAGCAAGATTCTGTCTTTTTAAAAAAAAAACAAAAATTATTTCTCACAGTTCCTGTGACTGGAAATCTGAGATCAGGTTGTCAGTGTAGTTGGATTCTTAGTGAAGGCCTTACTCTGTCTTTATAGATGGCTGTATTCTCTTTGTATCCTCACATGACACACAAAGAGAGCAAGCTCTGCTCTCTTCACTTATAAAAGCTCTAATCTCATTCACAAGGGCTCCAACTTCAAGACCTAATTATCTCTCAAAGTTACCACCTCAGAATACCCCACACACTGGGGATTCAGACTTCAACCTGTGAATTTTGGAAGACCACAAACTTTAGGTCAGTAGAAATTTCCTTCATAGATAATATTATTATCCTGATTTCTAATGTCATCGATTGTTTCTGTCCTTTTTTCCCCACACCAACGTACAATATAATCTCTTTCATGTCAGGATTCTTTGGCTCAATATTAAGTTTTTGAAATTGACCTATGGTATTGCTTGTAGTATTACTTTGTTGATCCTCAAAGTTGCATAATAACACACAATTTATTTAATCATTCGAACATTGGAGAATATTTTGTTTTTAGTTTGGGGCTTGTGAAATAACAAGAAATGTACATATTGGTCTCTGTCCTGAGTAGCTGACACAGAGCTCCTAAAATTTTGTAATTTCCTGAGCTACAGCAGTGCTAGAAGAATCTTCTGTTTTAATGTTTGGTCTCTGCCCCAGTTATTGAACTCTCAATATCATTGTAGGTAGAGGTGCTCAGAGAATGTTTTGTTCTGACATGTGCTTCTTCACCCTGATTCCGGATACAAAACTTCTAAATCCCTTGGAATTTTCTGGGCGATTGGAACATCTCTTGTAGTGAGGCAACTCTTGCTGGGCTCCTGAAAAGCCTCAGGCTGGGGACTAGTTGACAGGGAAACATGTGACTAGTTGACAGGTGGGGACTTTTAGCCCCACCTCCTGAACTCCAGAGAGAAAACAAATGGGCTGAAAGTTGAGTTTATAATCAATGGACAATGATGTAATCAATCATGTCTATGTAATGAAGCCTCCATAAAAACGCAAAGGAATAAAGTCCAAATGGCCTTCCAAATAGATGAACATGTGGAGGTTCCTTAGGGTAGCAGAGCAGGCATGGAAGCTCTGTGTCCTTTCCCGTATATCTTGTCCTATATGTCTCTTCACCTTGCTGCTTATATGTGTCCCTTATGTATATCTTACTAATAAACTGATAAATATAAGGAAAGTATTTCCCTGAGCTCTGGTGAGCCATGCTAGCAAATTAATCAAATCCAAGGAGAGGGTTGTGGGAACTCTGATTTATAATCAGTCTAGTCAGTCAGTAGGAAGCATGGGTCACCACCTGTGTTTGCAAAGGGGAGGCAGTCTTGTGAAACTGAACCCTTTACCGGTAGGATCTGATGCTGTCTCCAGGTAAATTGTCTCAGAATTGAATTCGAGGACACCCAGTTTGTGTCCACTGGAAAATCTTCCGGATAATTGCTTGGTTTGTTGGGGTGTAGTGGGGGATACCCATATATCTAGTGTCAAAAGCATTGGGTCACTGTGTAACAGTAGAGAGTACGAAAGAAACCACTTTTTTTTCCAATCTTTAAGAAGGCTATTAGGACTAGTTATGCTACTAATATTATTGTACGTGTCTTTTGTAAACATACAGAAATGTTTTTGTGGAAATATGTACCTAGGAGTGCAACCACTGGGTAATATGATATTTCAGCCCCAGTAGAAACCACCAAATATTTTGTCCAAATGTGTTGTGCCAAATTACACAGCAATAGCATTGTATAAAAATACCAGATGCTTCACCTGGTTTCTAACACTGTACTATTTCTTAATCACCACATCAGCTGCATTATTGATATCAATGTGAACATTAAAACAAGAATACTTTTGTAAAAATTGGGTATCTCTATTGACATTAATGGTTCAGAAGACAAGGTCTTAGACATCATGGACTGGAGAAAAAAATATTGTAAATTGACAATTACAACAAAATTGTCATATGAATTAGGGCAATCGCGATCAATGCCTGAATTGTATTTGCTGAATTTGGCAAGGTTGTTATAAGTCATAGATATATGTTTTCAATTTGTTATTGTTTTTAGAGATGGGGCTTGCTCACCCAGGCTAGAGTGCAGTGGCATAATCACAATTCATTGCAGCCTCAAACATCTCAGCTCGAGGGTTCCTCTCCTCTCAGCCTCCCAAGTAACTGGGACTACAGGCAGGAGCCACTTTGCCCAGGCTGATATAGATATTTGGATACAGCAAATTTTACATGGAGTTTGAATAATATATATCATTATCAATGTTATTTTAATAGTGAGATATTTAAATTATGTAGAGAAATGCCCTCATTCTTAATAATGTCTATTTATGTATTTAGCAATGATGCTACTTCATGTGATAGCTTACAAATGGATCATAGGCAAAGCATATTTTGCGGTGAACTTATAATTTTCCTATACATAAAGGCGATTTTAAAAGTTTTTTTAGAAAGAAGTGTAATATGGAAAGATATCTTCATAATTCTGAGAGAGTTTTAGTTTTTGGCAAATAGATACTAAAAACCGTTTTCCACTTGAAATATTTATATATCTGTTTAACAAAAGTTTTTCAAGTAATCAGTGTAATTCAAATTAAACTCAAAGTAAGATATCACCACAAAAACATTAGACATACTGAAAATTCTATACAACAACAACAACAACAAAACCATAAATTATTGTGTCTTAGAAAATGGCTGCAGCAAGATTTTCCATGGCACATCCTTTTTCTACAGCCTGCTGTATTTCTGTCATTGAAAATTGGATGAATATATTTCCTGTCCTTGAATCTGTGTAGGAATCCGACTATTTCAGAAAGTATGTTATGTCTTCTTTTGAGAAATGTCTGTTCATATCCTTTGCCCACTTTTTGATGGGGTTGTTTGTTTTTTTCTTGTAAATTTGTTTGAGTTCTTTGTAGGTTCTGGATATTAGCCCTTTGTCAGATGAGTAGATTGCAAAAATGTTCTCCCATTCTGTAGGTTGCCTGTTCACTCTGATGGTAGTTTCTTTTGCTGTGCAGAAGCTCTTTAGTTTAATGAGATCCCATTTGTCAATTTTGGCTTTTGCTGCCGTTGCTTTTGGTGTTTTAAACATGAAGTCTTTGCCCATGCCTATGTCCTGAATGGTACTACCTAGGTTTTCCTCTAGGATTTTTATGGTGTTAGGTCTAACATTTAAGTCTCTAATCCATCTTGAATTAATTTTCATATAAGGAGTAAGGAAAGGATCCAGTTTCAGCTTTCTACTTATGGCTAGCCAATTTTCCCAGCACCATTTATTAAATAGGGAATCCTTTCCCCATTTCTTGTTTCTCTCAGGTTTGTCAAAGATCAGATGGCTGTAGATGTGTGGTATTATTTCTGAGGACTCTGTTCTGTTCCATTGGTCTATATCTCTGTTTTGGTACCAGTACCATGCTGTTTTGGTTACTGTAGCCTTGTAGTATAGTTTGAAGTCAGGTAGCGTGATGCCTCCAGCTTTGTTCTTTTGACTTAGGATTGTCTTGGAGATGCGGGCTCTTTTTTGGTTCCATATGAACTTTAAAGCAGTTTTTTCCAATTCTGTGAAGAAACTCATTGGTAGCTTGATACAGCCAACAAACACATGAAAAAATGCTCATCATCACTGGCCATCAGAGAAATGCAAATCAAAACCACAATGAGATACCATCTCACACCAGTTAGAATGGCGAACATTAAAAAGTCAGGAAACAACAGGTGCTGAAGAGGATGTGGAGAAATAGGAACACTTTTACACTGTTGGTGGGATTGTAAACTAGTTCAACCATTATGGAAAACAGTATGGCGATTCCTCAAGGATCTAGAACTAGATGTACCATATGACCCAGCCATCCCATTACTGGGTATATACCCAAAGGATTATAAATTATGCTGCTATAAAGACACATGCACATGTATGTTTATTGCAGCACTATTCACAATAGCAAAGACTTGGAATCAACCCAAATGTCCATCAGTGACAGATTGGATTAAGAAAATGTGGCACATATACACCATGGAATACTATGCAGCCATAAAAAAGGATGAGTTTGTGTCCTTTGTAGGGACATGGATGCAGCTGGAATCCATCATTCTTAGCAAACTATCACAAGAACAGAAAACCAAACACCGCATGTTCTCACTCATAGGTGGGAACTGAACAATGAGATCACTTGGACTCAGGAAGGGGAACATCACACACCAGGGCCTATCATGGGGAGGGGGGAGGGGGGAGGGATTGCACTGGGAGTTATACCTGATGTAAATGACGAGTTGATGGGTGCAGCACACCAACAAGGCACAAGTATACATATGTAACAAACCTGCACGTTATGCACATGTACCCTACAACTTACAGTATAATAATAATAAATAAATTTAAAAAAAAAAAAAAAAAAGAAAGAAAGTATGTTATGTGATCTCCAAGCTTAGTTCATAAAAGGTAAAATGTTTTGTGTCTTGTCATCATGGGGGACTCCCCTTTTAAGACCCAAGCCCCATGTCATGAGAAAATCCACAGTACTTCCAGCATCCTTATGTATGTGTTCTGTCTGATATTCCCAGGTGTGAGCCCATCAGAAATTTACCATCAACTCCCAAGTATTTGGGTGAATTGGCCTTCAAAATAACTCCTCAATCACAGCCTGACTGCAATTGCGTGGGATAACTCACATGACAAATGCCTAGCCAAGACCTATCAACTGCTAGAACTGTCTTACAGAATAGTTACTTTTTGTTTTACCTACCATGTTTTGGGAAAATGTGTTGTGTACAAGAGATAATCAGAACAAGTGTTTAGAAGATGTAGAACAATAAAATTCATAAATTACTGATAAAAATGCAAAGTAATCTCATGACTATCGAAAATAGTTCAGCATCATCAAATCATTTTTAAGATACCAACATCTAGGATTCAGTATTCCATTCCATATAATATGTGGTAAAAAAATTGTACACATGTTTATTATATGTACTAACATTTTCAAACAGGCATTATTAATTATATCTAAAAATGGAAACACCTTAAGTTCATATCAACAATAGAATGCGTACACTATTTATAGAATAATATAATAAAATTCTATGAAGACAAATGGGTTAATTGCAACAATGGACAAACTTTTCAAACATAATATTAGCTAAAGAAAGAAGGTTCAAGAACCATTCAGCATAATTTTATTCATATGAATTTGAAAAGTAGCAAAGGTAATTTATGTAATTTAGGGGTGAACACATAAGTGATTTTAGTAAATAAGGCAACTGTTGTTTTATTATTTAATAGCACCAAATAAAAAAAAACTAGTGTATTATTAAGAAACAAAATCCATCACATGCTTACAAAGAAAATAATTGCCATATTTTTAGTCTCAAAAATGTATATGCTTTCTTCATTGTAATAGAGTGTAATTAAAACCAGGAATAATTTGGATATATACATTACCATATCCTAAATAGTAATGATATTTAGATATTCTTTAAAATATTTTACCCTCTGTCTTAAATGTTCTATGCCTGTGGCAGAGACTTCTTGATGTTCCCCAAGTATCTCTTTTCTCATTTTCCTGATGAATAACAAACTACCTTAAAATTAAGCAACTTGAAGCAACAAATAATATTGTGCCAGCGTTTGTGGGTCAGAAAGGCAGGTGTGCCTTATCTGAATCGTCTGTCTCTCAGTGTCTCATAAGGCTTCAATTAAGGTATTGGGTGGTTGTAGCTGTCTTCACAAGGCTCGACAGAGGGAGAGTCTGCTTTTAAGCTCACTTAGGTGGTTGTTGGCATGACTCAGTTACTTGTGGGTTGTCGGCTGGAGGATGCTCTCAATTACTTGCCACTGAGACATGTAAGCAGCCCCAGAAAACAGCAGCTTGCTTCATCAGAGAAAGCAAGTAAAAAAGCAAGAGAGAGAAGCAGCCAGACAGAGTTACCATCTTTTATAACCTAATCTCTGAAGTGTTATCCTACCACTTTTGTCACATTCTATTTATCAGAAGTGAAGTCATTAGTTCCATAAAACGAGACTGAGGTAAGTTTTGTCTCTACTCTCTGGATGCATATGATCCAGTAGTAATTGCAGGCAGGTATTGTAATTTTTGACTCAGCGGCAATAGAAAATTTCAGTTTTCCTACATTTAGTAAAATATTTAACCATTCTATAGAGCAAAAAAGAGGTTAGAACAAAAACAAATATTATAAAGATGGAAACTGTTATATTATGTATTTTTACCACATTAAAAACGTTCCTATGCAACTTTTTAAAAGCTTTTTAAGAGCTAAACACACACACAGACACACATACACAAGCTAAAAGCATTATGTTTGCTTTTCAAAATGGTTGTGGTGGTTTTGTTTTGTTCATTGTTGTGGTCATTGTTTTGTTTTATTTTTGCTTAAAATGGCTGTTTCTTCTGTCTCTATGTTAAACAATACGATGAAAAAGCAAGCTTTCCTGCTTTTGTGTTAATATGTCATGGTCTGGGACCAAAAATTTATATATGTCCCTATGTAAAATAATACCAAAAGTGATAAATAAAAATGTAGTTAACTGTAATAGAACGTACTTGCTCCTGGAAAATGTCTGTGAGTTAATTAAATGTCTTTCATATAAAAGTTACAGGTTTCCCATAAAGGGTCACTAGCCTCACTTTGCTCACCATTATAAAGGTATTATTTAATAAACATCCCAAACCCTAAAATCCTATACATCTTTCCTAAGTTTCAGCATTTTGACATCCACTAAGTACATGCTCAGATTTGTCTCCCATACAAATGTTACCTAGTAAACTTAGCTTTGCTCCATCAACAGGTTTCCTTGGTGGTCTTCTGAAAGGTTGATGGTCTTGTTACTTTCCATATGTTATTGTCCTTAAAACAAACAATCAAATACTGTAATAATCAATTAACTAAGACATTAGAAGCAGACATTTCCTATTATGACACACACACATACACATTCACACACATGCACATACACACACACACACACACACACACAAATAACAGTAGCCTGGGGTTTACAAAACATAGTTTTTGCTTTAATTCACTCAGATAGGAAGGACAATTCAGATAATTTGTAATCATAGACATTATTATCATTCCACTTACTTCAGAACATGTGATTATTTCCCTACCCAGTAAAATGATAATTTTATAGGTTGTAACAAATATTAAATATTACGTTGAGGAGACTAAGATCCAATCTAATATAATGAGACAGGACAAGCTCTTGTGACATAGGTGTTAAAATTACACAAGAAAAATGCAGTTTTGTTCTCTATCATCCAGTTAGATATTGAAAATCTCAAGTACCTTTGATCTTGCTTTTGGGTTTAATGATACCTAAAAGTTTGAGGAGATGCCTACTAATACACAGCTGAGGTAGAAATAGATGGAAAATGATATCTCTTGGTTAGTGACTGTGGTAATTCACAATAACATGGATATACATAAACCTATTTTAATACGTCTGAGTATCTTTTAACTTCTTCCCTTTTTCCTACTCTCCAAGAATAAATGACAAAACAAAACAAAATTTTTAAAAATGTATTTTTGAACAAAATATCTCTTATATTAAATATTATCTAAAAAAGTTGACCATTAGACATGTTACCAGTTTCCTATTAGTGTCAAAGGTAGAATAACATGAGTGGTAGCCAACTAGACAAAAATGACAACACAGTCCAAAATATGTACAGACAGAAGAAACAGATGGTTACTATAATTAATGGAATAAAGAGATATGTAGGAACTGGGGGCTTAAGAACAATCTCTTCAGGGCCACAGGCAATAGTTCTCTTTGTACCTGAGTATCCCATATCAAGAAATGTTCTAAAATGAGTAATTGGCGATAAAAATGCCCTAGGAATTTATATGTGTTTTATTCTCTTTTTGAATATCTTAATAACTGATTTTTTATTCATAATGTAACTAGAGGTCTGATTCTGTTCCAAATGTTTCAATGGTACTAATTATTTCTGAAAGTTCCAAGTGAGAAATTTCAAACAAAACTTGTAGGTGGTGCTCTTTAAACCTGTTTTTAACCAGATTCTTTACAATCATCAATGGATCAAGATACATAGCATGCTGGTTAGAGAACTGGTGTCACAATAGGTGAGTCTCATGGAGTTTTATCATTCCTATGCCTGTTTTCTTTATTTTCAGAGAACAAAAATAAATTAACATATATACAACATAGAAAAATGAACAAAATAATAGACCCTCTTCAAAACAAACTTCAAAGATCTTGTAATGTACTGACAATGACATATTTTCTACTTGAAAGCCTGTTATGCTGAACAGATAGGGAATTTTGAGATTGAAAAGCTTCTGTAAATTCTAGTTAAAGATGATTTGCATTTATCTTACAAAAGTGTAGCATAATTGTTTATTTGAAAAGATATTTGTCAATGAATAATGTTCCACAACATCACACTATACATGAAATCCAGTTGAGATAATTATTTTTAACTTCTAGCTTCTTTATAAAGTTAAATATTTTCATAAGTATTTTTAATTCTGTCTTTATTCTTGAAGGATTAAATGCATATATTTTAAAATATCATGATTTTTAACCACTTTAATTGGCTAATTGGCTAACAACATACTGTAGGTATAGTTTATTATTATCAAAAATGTTTGATTTGGGGAAGTCCCATATTGTATCAAGAGGCTCCAGATTTGAGCAGAAAATTTTGTTATACTTAAGATTTTCTCCAAATTATTATTATAGATACACAAAATATGTTAAAGGATATTCTACAAGACACAATTACTACTTCAGTGATGATATATCTCTTCAGTGATGATATGTCTCTTTTGTATGAGTGACTTGAATTCTTTAATACTTTAGTGTATATTCTTCTATTCATTTTGGAATAATTCCTAAATACGATACAATTTTTTATAAATATTGTTTATATTTCTTGCCAAACACTGATAATTTCACCTTTTGATAAAGAAATGTTGGTGTTTAAATCAGTTTTAAAATGTCCGGTCATGATAGTTCAATTAATTGCCTGTGCCAAATTTTAAAATTCTAAATATAAGTTATATTAGGGTAGAAGCCAATGGTATAATCAATCTTGGAAATAATTTTTTTAAAAAGAAGTTTTTATTTTCTTCTGTTCCCAATGTAGTGTGTATGAAGTCAAGCTGTGAGAAGTAGAATATAAGAATGTGGAATACCTATCTCGCTATCTATTGATTGACTGATCAATTAATCTGTATCATCTATTCATCTATCTGTCTGCAGAGAATTTATTAGGCAATTTTTTTGTTTGTAACCTGATTTGAGATTTTCTTATTAAAAAAGTAATGAAAGTGAATTACCATATAAAATATTGAACGCATACTGAAACTATTTTACTATTAGAGTCTGTGATAGTTAAGATCGTATAACAATATGACAAGTAAAAATTGTACACTGCATCATATTTAATGTAACACATTCATTGTGGATCTTTGAGATAAGACAATTACAACAGGGTCTAATATTCACTATGAGAATACATGATGTCAAAATCCTATGTTTTCAATCTTTTATTATTACATCCCATATAGATAATTTTAAGGACATTTTATGTAGTATATGGTAAAAATGTTTTTTTCAAAACCATTTCGAAAACACTGTCAGGTTTTTTTTCCCTTTTTTTCAAAGATATGGTCCTGCTATGTTGCCCAGGCTGGCCTCAAACTCCTGAGCTCAAGCAATCCTTCTGCCTTTAGCCTCTCCAAGTAGCTGGGACTATAGGTGCATGCCACTTTATAATGACTTTCTACTTCTCATACTCAACAGTGATTCAAAGTAAGCCACAGGAGTTTACATCTGCCTTATTAGGTAACATACCATTTTGCATGACACAGTATACACCTAACATTTATTGAGTTTACTATGTATTAGATACTATCCTAAAGTGATTTATGAATATTTATTTCTTATGGAAACTCTGTAGAATAGATGCTGTTTTTACCACTCTAGTTTATAGACAGGGAAACAACAGAAAGTTTTGAAATCAGACAAGGGTAAATATTTTTTTAACCAAAACATACTCATAGCTTTTTAAGTTTAAAAACGTAGTGTCATTTCAAATGTGAGGACAATGGACAAACTGAATGGGAAACACCTTGGTAACAGTTTAAAATGCAGATACATGACTCCCAAAACAGCCGCACTGCATTAAAATATTTGAAGCATCCAAGGACCATTATTTTAAATTAAGTTCCCATGGATTCTTGATGTATTCTAAAATTTAAACATTACATTGATCTATTATGTGAGATGTGTTTCATTATGTTACCCAAATTTACCTTAAACTAATTCATTTCCATGGATGCTTGACTCCACTCCCTATTTTTTACCTGTATGTTTTTAGTGGTACTTTTTCACATTTGAAATTTCTTTCTCATAACTATTTAAATTTACTTTAGTGCCACTGTGAGTTGCATTGCTAAGAGAAGAAAAATCACAATTTTGTCTTTGTAATAATATATTGCTCTTTATCCTTGTACACCATGATGTATAACTTGGAAAAGCAAAAACAAATGACTATTTCTGGCTATAGAAAATACATATCTAAAACAAAATGACTTCGATGATAAGTAAACACTCCACAAAATTAGTTTAATAATATGGTAATTACAATGAGTTAACTATATTTGATATACATCAAATTGAATGCTCAAGATGTCATCTTCCAAAGCATGTGTAGAAAATCACACACATATCATAGCCAAAATACAAATATTTATCATAATGTTTAGAGTTTAATATTCAAAATAAAGTTAGAACTATTAAAGGTTAGAAAAATTTTAAGTACAGCTGACCATTGAAAAACTCAAACTTGAACTACACAGAACCACTCATATACAGAAATCTTTTTGAGATTTGTAACAACTTGATAAACTCATGGACAAATCATGTAGCCTACAAATAACAAAAAATAAAAAAGTTAAGCATGTTATGAATGCATGAAATATATACAGATACCAATCTATTTTCTCATTTACTACTGTAAAATAAAATAAAAACATGCATAAACCTATTGTAAAAATTTAAAATGTATCAAAATGTATGCACACAAATACAGACTACACGTTATACCATTTGCAGTTGAGAAAAATATAAACAAATGTAAAGATGCAATATTAAATCATAACTGCATAAATTAACTATAGTACACACCAGAATACTGTAAGAATTTCTGTAGCCACCACCTGTTGCTGTTGCATTGAGCTCAAGTGTTATGAGTACAATTTAAAACACTGTGTGACACTATTCATCTCCACATGAGCTGTTCATCTCTCCAGTAAATTGTGTATAGCAGGAAAAGGTGATCTGTTGTAGTTCTCTCATATTTCTTTTCCTGTGTAGTGCAATATCATAAACCTTAAAATAACGCCATGGGACCTGTATGAAGTGCCACTAATGATGCTGAAAGTGCTTCTAAGAAGCAGAGAAGTCATAACATTAAAATGAAAAGTTGAATTGCTTTATTTGTATCATTAATTGAGATCTGCAGCTCCAGTCTCCTACCATTTGAAGATAAAAGAATCCAGTGTAAAGGCCATTATTATTATTTTTAAAAGAACTTTTGCACAGCAAAAGAAACTATCATTGGAGTGAACAGGTAACCTACAGAATGGGAGAAGATTTTTGCAATCTATCCATCTGACAAAAGGCTAAAATCCAGAATCTACAACAAATTTACAAGAAAAAAAAAACAAACACCACCACCAAAAAGTGGGCAAAGGATATGAACAGACACTTTTGAAAAGAAGACACTTATTAGGCCAACAAACATAAGAAAGAAAAGCTCATCATCACTGGTCATTAGAGAAATGCAAATCAAAACCACAATGAGATACCATCTCATGCCAATTAGAATGGCGATCATTAAAAAGTCAGGAAACGGGAGGGTGCTGTGGCTCATGCCTGTAATCCCAGCACTTTGGGAGGTTTAGGCGGGAGGATTATGGTGTTAGGAGTTTAAGACCAGCCTGGCCAACATGGGGAAACACTGTCTATACTAAAAATACAAAATTAGCCAGGCATGGTGGCACATGCCTGTAATCCCAGCTACTTGGGAGGCTGAGACAGAAGAATTGCTTGAACCTGGGAGGCAGAGGTTGCAGTGAGCTGAGACCAGGTCACTGCATTCCTGCACTCTAGCCTGAGTGACAGAGTGAGACTCCATCTCAGAAAAATAAAAATAAAAAAGTCAGGAATCAACAGGTGCTGGAGATGATGTGGAGAAATAGGAACACTTTTACACTGTTGGTGGGAGTGTAAATTAGTTCAACCATTGTGGAAGACAGTGCGGCAATTCCTCAAGGATCTAGATCCAGAAATACCATTTGACCCAGCAATCCCATTATTGGGAATATACCCAAAGGATTATAAATCATTCTACTATAAAGACGCATGCACACATGTTTGTTGCAGCACCATTCACAAAGACTTGGAAACAACCCAAAAGTCCATCAGTCATAGACTGGGTAAAAAAAAAAATGTGGTACATACACACCATGGAATACTATGCAGCCATAAAAAAGGATGAGTTCATGTCTTTTGCAGGGTCATGGATGAAGCTGGAAACCATCATTCTCAGCAAACTAGCACAGGGACAGAAAACCAAACATCACATGTTCTCACTCATAAGTGGGAATTGAATAATGAGAACACATGGACACAGGGAGGGGAACATCGGCCTGTTGGGGGGGCGGAGGGCTAGGGGAGGCATAGCATTAGGCAAAATACCTAATGTACATGAGGGGTTGATGGATGCAACAAAACACCATGGTACATGTATACCTATATAACAAACCTGCTCGTTCTGCACATGTATCCTAGAACTTAAGGTATATAAGAAAAAGGACTTTAATGAAGTCATTACTGCAGCTATGCATGCCAGCAGGCATGAAAACCTTGCACTTTTTGTGAAATGCCTTTTTATCTTGTACTGAAAATGAAGTTATGTGGATATGGAATTGCTATAAGATAGGCATGACTACAAACTAACATGAATTGAGAAAAAGTAATGTCATCATATGACAACTCAAAGCAAAAGAAATATGACAAATCTAAAGCTGGAGAATTTAATGCCAGCAAAGGACGGGACAGTTTGATACTTTTAGAAAGAAGTTTGGCTTAAAAAAATAGTAAGATAACAGGAGAAGCAGCTTCTCCTGGCCAAGAGGCAGCAGACAAATTCACAGATGGCATTAAGAAAATCATTAAAAGAAAGAATATTTGCCTGAATAAATTTGTAATGCAGAGAAGATATTCTATTTTGGAAAAAACAGAGAAGCCACAAAGGACATTTTAGTAAGAAAGGGACATGAGCATGAGGATTTAAGATAGGAAGAGTAGGTGAATTTCACTGTTTTAAACAAATGAGATTGAGTTTATGATCAGAGCTGCCCTTATTTATAAAGCTGCTAATTCTGAAGCCTGCAAAGAAAAACATAAATGCCAGCAGTCAGTCTTTAAGTTGTACAACAAAAAGGCCTGGACAATGAAGACTTCCTTCCTTCTCTCCTTCCTTCCTTCCTTCCTTCCTTCCTTCCTTCCTTCCTTCCTTCCTTCCTTCCTTCCTTCCGTATATGCTTTGTCGCTGAAGTGAGGAAGTATTTTCCCAGTAAGCGACTTTCTTTTCAAGTTCTTTTGATAGTAGACAAAGTCCCTGGCCCTCCAGAACCTCAGGAGGTCAACCTGGAAGTTATCAAAGTGGTCTACTTGCCCCCAAACACAATGTCTCTAATTCTACCTCCAGATCAATGGCCTAATAACCTTTGAATCTCATTACCCACATATTCTATGGAAACTATTGTTTTACTATGTAAAAGTAAGGTCTGGAAGGTTTACACCACTTAAGAGGTCATTGTTCTTACAGAAAAAAAACTGTGAAAGTCATCAAGCTTGAAGCAACAGATTTATGCTCTAGAAAACTGTGTCCAGATGTTGTGCATGACTTCACAGAGTTTATGAAAGAGCTGATTAAGAAAAACATGAAAGAGATTATGAATATGGCATAAAAGGTGAAGGGTTTTAAGATGTGGATCTTGTAGACATTCTAGAGCTTGTAGACACAACAGAGCAATTAACAGAAGATGACCCGATGGAGAGGCGTGCTTCCAACCTAGTTCTTGACAATGGAGAGGAAGATGTAAACAAATTGACATTAGACAATCTCATTGTTCAATTATTCAGAATTGCTTTTGACTTTTTACAACAATAACTGAGTAATTATTTCAAGTATTTAGGATTGCTTTTGACTTTTTAACAACATGGGCCCTTCTAAGATGCACACATTGTAGGCTAACACAAATGGTTAAAAAGGATTGATACTGCATAAAAACATTTTTAAAGAAAAAAGCAAAAAGACAGGAATTACAATGTATTTCCATAAAATTAAAGTTAGGCACCTACCTCTCATGCCTCCCCTTCCACATTCTCCACCTCTGCCATCTCTGCCACCCCTGAGACAGCAAGACCATTTCTCTGCTTTCTCCTTTTTCTTTGTCTACTCAGTGTGAAGACCATGAGGGTGAAGGTCTTTATGATGATACATTTTCACTTAATGAAGAGTCAATGTATTTTTACTTCTTTATGATTTTCTTAATAATATTTTCCTTGATCTTTTATTGTAAGAATACTGTATTTAAAACATATAAAAATATGTGTTAATTGACTGTTTTGTTATCAATAAGGTTTCCAGTCAACAGTAGATTATTAGTAGTTAAGTTTTCAAGGAGTCAAAATTTATACACAGAGTTTCAACTGCATGGGGCAGTCGGTGCTCCTAACACCTGCATTGTTCCAGGGTCTATCATATTTCATGAAGTTATATATGCATATCTTAAAATTCTCTCTTTTTCATCAATCTAAGTAGAAAATGCAGTTCTCAAAATATCTACAATTATTTATGGGATGCAACAGACAGGTGGTACTTAGAAGAGAAAGAACACAACTCATGACTCATCTCTGGGATGGGACAAGAACACAAATAGAAAAATCTCTGTTTGTGTCTAAATCAAGTGCTCTTTTCTTTTTGTGACTTTGCTTATGCATCTAAAGAAGTAGTATTGGAAAAATGTTCTTCAATAAAAAGTATCAATCAAGAAGTAAAAACCAGGCTGTTTTATTCACCAGCTTATTGCATGTATCAACACAGGCAAATAATTAAACATCTCTCAATCTCAATTATATCATATGAAAAATGTATGGCAATATATACTATATGTGTTAAGATTATTATAAAATGAAAAAATATATGAAAGCATGACAAATCTATAGCAGAAGACTCGCTTGAACCCAGAGGTAGAGGTTGTAGTGAGCTGAGATTGCACCACTGCACTACAGCGTAAAGGACAAGAGTAAAACTGCATCTCAAGAAAGAAAAAATACAATTATCATAATAGTTTTAAACATAAACAAAGTATTTTTATAATATATAAAGTCAGAAAAACTATAAAGAATTAACCCTTTTAATCTATGATGCATCTTGTAGTATTGTTTAGTCTTTCTTATACAGAAAGTTGAATACCTGCAAAATTAGTCTGAATAATGATTTTACATGTTGATATTCTATTATGTCTTTATGCATTGCACCACTTTTCAATAGGCAATGATTCTTCATATGACATATTGTGCCCTTAATTAAAATTGATTTGATATTAATAGCTGTCTTTCATTTCCTCATGCTTCCATTTATATAGATTTATCTATTGCTACTGTCTTATGTTGATAGTCTAAGCTTTATTTTGTTGTTCTTTTAGATATGTGTATTTAAAATATCATAAATTTAATGTATAAGTTTCTATTTTAATAGAATATTGTCTTGTATGCTCATATTTTTATAAACCATATTTTTCAAATCTTTGCTATCTTTCATTATGCAAGTTTTGTATTGATCTCCACTGTTCTTTCCTTCTCTCTTTTCCTGTCTCTCCTCATACTTTTTTTCATTTTTTCCTTCCTTTCTTCCTCTCTCTGTACATTGGTTTTTTAATCAATATTTTATAATTTGGAAGAAGTATTTATTGGTTATTTTTTAGTGCTTTGCTTTAAGTTTAATAATTTGAAATTATTTTTCTCACTTAAGAAAAAACAAGATGTACATTGTCCTTCTGTATTATGAAAAATAAACTTTCATTATTCTATTTCACACAACTACTTTCCCAGATACTTCCTAATTTTAATTGTTAAAGTCAGATTTTATATTTTATTATGACAGTAAATTTTGATATGATTATAATTGTCAAGGTCAACACCAACAACAAAAATAGTTAAATAGTTAAACATTACAACTACTAATTACACAAGCTAATAAATATTGAGCACTTACTATATGCTACATAATTTGCCAACTTGCTTTTACTTGAAATAATTGTGTACCTAAACTAATTATGTAAACTAAAAGTCTGATATCTCATACTCTATTTCATAAGATAGTAATGTTCAGCTAAATCTAATTTAGGATTATTTAATATTTTCATAAAGTTGTAATATATTTATATAATTTAATTGGCTTGATTTATTACTTAACTGCTTTCGAGACTCATAGGCAACAATTTTGTTTAATATATTTTGCTCTTTTGAATATTGCCTCTATATCTTCCATCCAGTAAGATGAAAATATCTATACTTGTTACAGTGGATAAGTATTCAGGCATGAACAAGGCTGGAGAGGGTTTCCCTCACCCCCCAACGCACATATACTAGGAGTGTCAGTCGACCATCAGGTGATGGTCAGACAATGGTCAAGGAATGGTCAGGTGATGTCTTCCTAAACTAATTGGTTACAGCTCCCTCCAGGGAAAGGCAGGCGCCCAATAGATAGAAAACACCTGAAACTGATGATGGTGATCAGCAACTTCCCAATAAGATCTTAGGAGCTGGGATAGTGACCCAGTGGAAGAGTTTAACTGGTAAATGACCTTTCTCTAGGAATGCTGAACCTGTCAGAGAAGAACGCTTCCAGTAAGCATGCGTTCAACTCCAGTAAACACACTGCGCATGCTCCTCTCCCAAGTGCTAGCAGGCCACTGGGCGGGAGGACAGCCCAGCCCAAGGGAAGAATTAGAGGAGAAGTAACACAAGACCCCAGAAGTATGCCAAAGTATAAAACCACAAATCTAAGGGTCAAATTGTGCACTTGATCTTTCAAGTCGCCCAGCATTGCCTTGTGCTGGTCTGTGGGTTTCCCCAGGTTATTCTATTCCTGGTTTAGCTTCGTGAACTTTTCCTGCAGATTCTTTGCTGACTTGCGATGGAACTGGACCAGGCTACTTTCTTTCATGTTTGCTCTAAAGCTTTTAAATAAACTGTCGCTCCTGCTCTAAAACTTGCTCGATCTCTCCTTCTGCCTCATGCCCCTCAGTTGAATTTTTTCTTCTGAGGAGTCAAGAATTGTGGTTTCTGCAGATCCATATGGATACAGATTCACTGCCAATAACATACATCATACATTATATCATATCCTCTTATATGCAAAAGCTCGGAAAATATTCATTGCAGTAAATTAGTAAACAGCAACAAAACACATCTATTAAAGTAAAATGAAAAAGGAAAATTCCTTAAGAGAGTTTGAGATTTTAATAGGTAGGCTAAAAAGATGTGGAAAGGACAAAGATAAAATGTATATACGCTTAGTATTATAGTATAAGAATGTGGAACATTTTAAAAATTATTATCTTTAGGAAATGATTTGTCTCCAAATATATCTTAGTAGATGATGGGGATAAACTGAGAGAGCGAACTTGGGGTGGTTTCCTCTGGAACAGTTGTGTCTCAACTACTAATGCCTATTAGCATCACCAAGAAAACATTTAAATGTAGCTTTTTTTCACTCACATCTAATTTAAGTAAACTAAATTATCTTTTCAAAATTGAGCACTACTACAGAGAGTCACCATAGTGAATAAATTTAATGTATAAGTTTCTGATATTTTAATAGAATATTGTCTTGTATGCTCATATTTTTATAAACCATATTTCTCAAATCTTTGCTGTCTTTCATTATGCAAGTTTTGTATTGATCTCCACTGTTCTTTCCTTCTCTCTTTTCCTGTCTCTCCTCATAATTTTTTTGAGCTTCTTTTTTAATTTGAAAATGGAATCAATAATAATAAAACATTCAGGGACAACACTTTAATGACTAACAGCCACACTAGGTTGTGACTACTATTTGTTTAGATTTCTTGAGAAAACACAGACGTATCAGCATAAGATTCTTAAAACATTAGTTTGTTAATTTCAATAACACAGTTATTATAGTTGGTTAAACAGATATTGAAAATATCTGTAAAATTTTGGCACAAGGAATCTAAAGGAAGACATGGTGAGGAGCCTCTTCACAGTAAAGATAGAAAAGCAAGACAAAAGCAGATTATACGGAGGCTTATTTAAGTTATTACAGAAATGGGAAGAGGACTCCTGTGTAGAATTGTCTCATACAAGAACGTGAATGCATCGTTGTTGTTTACTAATAAATACTTTTAGCATATCAAAAACTATTATTGAGTTTATATTGAAAGCTTATGCCTTGTCTGAAAAAATATGCTAATAAATCTAGAATCTTGTCTGAAAATGTATTAGAGAAGACCCACTATGTGTAAATAATATATTTTCTATAGGTGATGGATCATAAGGGTAGAGAATTTTAAAAGTGTGATTATGATTACATAGAAGGAAAATAACTGATATATCTTCTTCAGTTTAGAAGGATATCAGATTTCTTTTTCTGTTGCTATTTAACTAGCGTGAATTGTTTAAGTCTTATTTTAAATGACTGAGCAAAGTTGATGTTTTCGAGACTAACATGAAAAGAGGTATATTTGTCCCAGTGGGTCAGGTTTGAAAGGCAGTAATCAGTGTAGAAGGCAAATTGTGACTGCCTTAGAATTTGGCTAGAGATGGAAAAACCAAAAAGAAACATAGATTAGGATTCTAGAAAAGCATCCTATAAAATTCACTTTATATATTTACTACTAAAATACAAGCTCATTTTCCTTTTAACTAGGTAGATCCCTTATATCTTCAACATATGGGGCCTTCGGCTCAGCCTTCAAAATAAGAAATACACCTAAATATACATAAACATGTGTTAAGAACACTAAATCGATGAAGGAACTCTCAAGGAATATCTAGAAGCTGAAATTGCACTTACTGAAATTTTCTGCAGTTTTCAAGATGGCAGGCTCATTTCCATGACAGGTGCTAAAATTCAAAGGCATTTTCACCCTTCAAAATATGAGAATTATATTACCACAATTATCTCCTTGAAGATACATTGCTGTTTCTTGAGTTTATGTTACAAGACATAAACCTCAACAAAATCCAAATGTTTCTCGTATGTATAAACTTTAGACAATTTTTTTTCTATTCTGTCTCCATTCTTGAAATTTACCGCATCTTCCCCACTAACCTCTAATTCCAGATGCTGCTGTCTCTGTTATAATCTTTGACTTTTAGCTACAGTATGGGTTTGTATTGGCCCATCTATTTGCTTCTGAGAACAATATCTTACTTGGAATCACTACTATAGAGGCTGAGAACTCTCTTGGTTACTATGTTATATAGGTATGAAGCTAGTTCTATGATTTTTCTGGCCTTTTGTAAACTGAAAATCTGTATGATTTATTTTTATTTTTGATTTTCATAAAATAGAACACATTTAGGGCTATGTCCCTGATAAAATAAAGGGTATTAAAATAATTTTGTTGTGTATTTGAAATTCAAGTTTGACTTGGTATCTTGTGTTTTTATTTGACGAATCTGGCAACTCTAGAAACACTTGAAAAACTGGTTGGTTTCAGTTCAAGTGAAGTGGTTACAATGGAGTGACACTGTTGATAACTAAGTTGAAGTTGAGCAATTAATATGTTTGTGTTTTTAAGCCTATCATTGAAAAGTCAATTGACATGTGTTTTATTTTCACTCTGGAAATGTAATACTTGAAAATATACCTGTTTTGTTTTGTTTGTTTATTTTCCAACATTTGTTGTTTGTGTTTTAGAATGCATAATTTTGTTCATTTTTATTCTGGCATGTGGTGCTCATTACACAACCAGGTTGAGCTCTGTTGTAAAGATGCTCAGTGAAGAACTCCATCTATTAGTGAGGTAGAAATCTCCAGCAAGTTGTCCAGTCAAACTATGCAAATAATAACATTGGTAAAATACCTATCAGGTTCTCATTCTGTGTGTCTTCTCAATTTTTTAAGAATTTGAACAGTACCATATCTTCTACATAAAGGAAGTAAAAAAAAGGATAGAAATAGGATGGAGTATAATGCAAGGTCTCAAAAAATATAGGATACCCTAGATTTTTTTAAAAATGATATAAACACAATGAGAGTTAAATGTGAAGAAAAAAAGCAGTCCTTCTGATATTTTCTATTTTTGCTGTGTGGCAGGAAGTGACATATTTACTGAGAGAGAAGAAGTTTTGAGGAGCATGGAAAACGTTTAGAAAATAAATTCTGGAGAAATGAAGAGGTGCTAATTTAGAAAGAATAATTGACTTTCAGTTAATGAGTAGGACACAAATGAGTTGATGACTATGAATTAATTGTAATTTTCTTCTATAAATTTGTGAAATTTTATTTAGTCATTAGTATAGGCAAAGAAAATATACATTGAACTAATTTGAGATTTAAACATAAACTTAATATCATTGCCATGGAAAATCACCAACTTAGTGAGCATAGAATGTAAACTAGTTTGACACATGTAAAGCCTTCAGAAAGTTAAGGATCCATATCACTGAGGTGCAGGTCATGCTACCCCCAAATATGGCACCTTGGAAGTCATTCTCTGACCCTCTCTGACCTTTCTGTGTGTGAACTGTACGTAAAATAATCCTGTGACCTTCATTTCTTAAAAGTATCCAACAAGACTCTCATATGCCAGGTGTCCTACCCTGTACCCAATGAGAAAAAATGCTATACACTGACAGAGGAGAATCCGAACAAGAGGCCTTCCCAAATTCCCTTCCCACTTCCCAGTTTATTAGCATTAAATTGTATTCGTTTTGTCCAAACATTTTTTTTTTCACAACTATACACTTCTTTCACTGGATTTAGCAACCTACGGAGTTTTCTCTGGGTCTCTGGGTCTTTATTTCCAAAAGATCACATGTCACATTAAACTGTGGTGAAATAAATTTGTTATGCTTTTGTTTTATTAATCTGCTTTTGGTTTTACATTACCACATGTGAACCCAATGGTTCTCTCCAAGTATGGGTTGCACAACTGCCTTTAATTACTACTCTTTGTCCTCTAACTTAAGAGAATTTAGAATTCTGCCAGGGTCATCTCTACTTGGATCAACTGGTAATATACATTTTTGAGGATAAGTTTGTCACTTTTCAGTGATTTATTAAGTAAGTCTAGTCTCATTTTTGCAGATGGATGACTTCATATCCTAATTTTCAGCAATGTCTGACTCTGGGATATTGAGGTACAATTGTGGTTTACAGAGAAAATGTATATATTTTTGCTTATGCCAGTAGTTTACCAAATTTCTTCTTAGAACTTTTGGTAAACTTACCAAATTCCTTAGAAATAGCCTCATGAAAGCTTATTTTCTAACATTATCTATATGTCCAAAATAACCTCAACACCAGTGAGAATATAATTCTTTTTAGCTCTAGAGTAACACTCTTTAATGGTCTCAATCATACTCTCTGATAGGGTGAGCAACAATACCTAGAATTGTTCCTGATACTAAGTAATGACAATGTACATTTGTGGAATAAATCGTCATATGCTAGCATAAAGTACTTACAATATTCAGTTAGCAACTCATCATGTATACCTCATGATGTTTTTATATCATTGTTCAGTATTTTGCTTTTAAATACACCTTTGCAAGTATGTTTATTTTATGTATAACATATATATAGCCATAATAGGTGAATAATCTTTAATAGAGCAATATGTAAAAGCATAGTTATTATTTATATTTATAAAATTTGGTACAAAATAAACCAATAATCTCTGGGTGGTATAATGTATGTTTGTTTATTGTGACTAAATCATGTCATTTGTAAAATCCATTTGGAGCCCATTATCAAAGCACTCTGTAGACAATTTAAAATCCCAGCCCAACTAAATTCTCTGTTTTGAAAGAACAAGAAAAAATATAATTGATCTCCTCATCAGATGCAGCTTTCTCATCTACTGTAAGACACATGATGCCCTTATCTGCTTTAGATGTGTTAAGTGATTTCCTCAGGCTTTGTGCTTTATGTTTTTCTCTTATGTACAAGACTCACCTTTTTGATTTATGACAACTAAGAATATAGACACTGTGTTTCTCTTCTTTTTATGCCTCTTTTAAAATTCTAAGTTGTATAGTTTTGATGTTCCTCTTTTTACTTGTTGCATAACAACTCAGTATCAGACAAATTTCAAAGTAGTTAAAAAAAGACTATATTCTAGCAAACAGTTACTGCAAATCATAAAATATGTGTTCATGTTCAAAGTTCACAATAAAAGTCCATGAATAAGGCACTGTTCAAACATATCCATGAAAGATAATTAATCAGAAATATAGTATTCCCTTCTCTATTCCTGGGGGAGGGAATGTGGAGGAGGGAATGAAATTTCATCTGAAGAGCTTAATGACTAAGATTCTCTCTTGGAGTGGCATGTGTGTATGTATGTGTGTGAATGTGTTTCTTGGGGGTGTGTTTAATAAAGTTCTTGTTTTTCAAAAAAGCATTTATGTATCATTTCCTCTAAATGGTATGTCACTTTTCTCAAAAGGATAGAAAGTCTGCCAGGGTATTTAAGACACTCTTGTCTTCTCAAAAATGTCTGCTGCATATTAATAACCCATCACTTCTAAGTTTTTCATTTTCTCTACTTCCTCTTGCTTATCTTACTCTTTTCCTGAAAGTACATCCTCTAGTCACACACACACAAATTTCATTTCTATGAAAGTATAGTTTAGAGCAGCTGAATGAGTTGCTGTGGGTCAAATGTAGGTTTTTTTTTGGGGTGGGGGGGAGTTTTTTTGTTAAAGTTTCTTTTGGGAAAAAACTAAATTTCTTGTAAACTATACTTTCATGGATAATACAGAAAATTTAGCAAGAAAAGAAATGTATTATTTACTTATCAGGAATCAGGAACTTGCAACATACACATGCCTAACATTTATCTAAATGTATTGCTTTCAACCTTTTCTCTGAATTGAGAAACAAGTTGCCAATCAAGTATACCATATACAGTATGATGACTTTGCTACCTGTTGAGGACAATAACATTATTTTATAATATTTTCCATAAATGTCATAGAAAGAACAATTTTTCTATATGTAGTATGACAGAGATTTTCTGATTTTATGTCATGGAAAATGGCTTTCTAAACTCTTCAGTGTCAATGTATTATAACACAGTCAGTAATTCAAAATTCTATGTGATTTATGTTAGTTTATCTCCAAACTCGTGTTAACATAAAAAAAACTCTGTAGTCTGCTGCTTTGACTAGGCCAGAAACTGACGTGTTTTGTTGTTGAGAGTAATCAAAATTCTTCTAAGTATATATAAAGACAGAAACTATTCCCAAATAACATTTTCTGTTATTTTATGAAAGTAGTTTTACAAAACACTTCGAGAAACTGTATGGAATTACACAGTTCACTTTGATACTTACGAATGTAAAATGAATAATCTCATGCTTTAAAAAAAAGCCAAAGAGAAGACAAAGGAAATAGTGCAGAATTTGTATGTCAGATACATTTGTAAGTGATATATATGTACGTATACACAAACACATACATGTAAATTCACATATACTTATATATATGCTTACATAAATATTTATGCTTGTACAAATATTTAAATATCTATCTAAAGCCAAAAGTCATAAGATATTTAGAATAATATATATGGATAATTAAAAATGTTCAAACCCAATAGTTTATTTATGGAATTGACTGTAGAGACATAAACTTAGACCAGGTAGCAAAAACTCTGAACATCTAATAACTTTTTATTAACTTTGAAATGTGGTTCCTCTTTAAAAACTACCAGTTTATGAAACATTTATCCAATTTATTTCTACATATATTCATTTTGTAATATAAATATATTTATTAAAAGAAGCCTAAATAAAACACAACACAAAAATCCACAATACTCTATTTGCTTTTCCTTTGAAAGTGTTTATTAGAAGTATCAGGGTGTTCTCATTACAGTATTTAAGGGATTGGCTATTCTATTAAATAGATAATGTGTGGAGATTCTCATTTTTTTTAGAATTATTTTATTTTTATAACAAAGTCTCCTTAAATTATATTCTAATGAAGCTATATTTTGTAGAAAAGGATCTTCATAGAAATATTGGTATTCATAATCCATTATAAGGACCAAGGTATATATAACCCATTTCAAAAGAATAATTTACTTAGAGCAAGAAGGCAGAATGGAAGGCTCCACCAATTTTTCCCCCTTCAAGGACACCAAGTTAACATCTATTTACACATAAAAACAAAACAAACAAACCAAAAAAAACACCTTTATAAGAACCGAAAATTAAGTGAGCACTCATAGTTCCTGGTTTTAACTTCATATCACTGACAAAGACACTAAAGAGATAGAAAAAAAGTCCTGAATCTCCAATGCCAACCATCCCCCACACCTGGCAGTGGTAGCTTGGTACAAAGAGCATCTCTAGGCATGGAGGAGCGAGAACACAGCAATTGTGAGGCATTTAACTCAGTGCTATCCTGTTAGAGCGAAGGGAAAACTAGACCAAACTCAGATGGCTCCTGCTCATGCAGGGAGAATTTAATCCAGCCCTAGCCAGAAGGGAGGTGCTGATCCCAGCAGTTTGAAATTCAGTGCCTACACACCTCACCACCAAGGGTTACAGTGCTCTTTGTCTCTAACTAAATGTGAAAGGCAGTCTAGGCCATAAGGATTGCAACTGTTAGGCAAATCCTAGTGCTTAAATAGACCCAGAGACAGTGCACTGGGGAAGGGGGGACACATGACATACTGAGACACTTAATGGCAGCTAAGGGAGTGCTGGCATCATCTCACCCCTAACCCCAGGTTGCACAACTAGAGGCTCCAAAAGAACCCCTTCATTCCACTTGAGGAGAGGAAAGTGAAGAATGGGAAGAACTTTGTCTTGAATTCAGAACACTAGCTCAGCAACAGCAGGATAGGGCATCAGTCAGGATCATGTGGCCCCATTTCCAGGCAATAGCTCACAAATGGCATTTCTAGACACATCTTGGGCCAAAGGGAACCTGCTGCCTTGAAGAAAAGGACCCAGTACTGGCAGCGTTTATCACCTGCTAACTGAAGAGCCCTTGAGCTTTGAGTAACCAGCAGAGACACCCAAGTACTACATCAAGGCCTTGGGTGAGCCTCTGAGACTTGCTGGCTTTACGTATCAGCATAACCACAGGGAATAAATAGAGCACCAAGCAGTCTCTTGTGGTACATATACACAGTGGTACCATTCAGCAATAATAAAGACTGAGAGTCAGTCATTTGCAATAACATGGATGGAACTGGAGATCATTATGTCAAGTGAAATAAACCAGGTGCAGAAAGACAAACATTGCATGCTTCTATTTATTTGTGAGATCTAAAAATTAAAACAATTGAACTTCTGGACATACAGAGTAGAAAGATGGTTAGCATCAGCTGGGAAGGGTAGTGGGGGACTGCGTGGGAAGTGAGGATGCTTAATGAGTACAAAAAATAATAGTTAGAAAGAATGAATAAGAGCTACTGTTTCATAGCACAATAGGGTGTCTATAGTCAATAGTAACATAATTGTACATTTTAAAATAACTTAAAGAATGTAATTGCATTGTTATTCAAAGGATAAGTGCTTGAGCAGATGAATACTTCATTCATCCTGATATGTTTATTTCACATTGCATGCCTGTATCAAAACATCTCATGAACCTCATAAATATATATACCTACTGTGTACCCACAAGATTAAAAATAAGAATAAAAGAAATAGAATAATAAATAAAAATAAAAATAATATCAGAAGAATTTATTCTAGAATATAAATAATAAATACAGGAAGGTAGGAGGAAATGAAATCAGGAAAAAAAGTTATAACCTAACTAATTTGATTTTACAAGTTTCTACTCTTTAAAGAAAAGACTTTTGAAGAACATGTGCAATATTGAAACCTGGAATATTTACATTGAATATTAATAAATTATAAAATGTAAAATCTACAAGAGTCACCAAGAAACCTCTATGGTCAATCTCATTTTTAATGTCAAATTGTATTAACTTATATATATAAAATATATCTAAATCCTTTATTTTAATTCATAGATTTAATGCTCATACAAATTATTTTAATTCTTGATTATATAAGCCATTCTTGATAATTTAAGATACTATATACAGAATAATTAAGATGATTATGCCATTTAAATATTAATTTTAAATGCCTGATTAAATTAGTAGTTTTGATTTCAGTTGTTTCATTAAACATTTGATAATGATAAACCTAGGAAATATATATTTGTAACAATTACATATATAGTAATATATGTAAATGGAAATACATATATATTGGAAAACAAGTAAGAAAATGTATAGAAAACAATTACATATGCATTTTTAAACTTTAAATAAAATATTTATTGATATAAATGAGATTATACTTTGAACAAAGCTAAAGCAAAACACTGAAAAATAAGCTATTGGAAAAAATAAAGAAAAGGATCATGAAAATTTGGTAATATATTTACCAATATGCCTCACACAATGCTGGTCACATATTATTAATAAATATTACTCAAAGTAATGAAGTTTAAAATCATGATAGTTATTACTGAAGGATATAGATCAACAATTAATGTCACAGATGTTGGCTAAACATACGCAACAAAAAACTAATTAACTTTAGGTAGAATAAACAGTGTTAATTTATCTACATATTGGCCAGCGATGTAACATAATGTTGGAAAGTTGTTATATTTTTAATAAATGAGCATTATAGAAACGAAATCCAAAAAAGATAATTATTATTGAACAATTGGGATCTTTATTTAATGCTAGTTCTAAATATAATACAAAGACTTCTGTTTTCTGGTTTATCATGCTATAATCTTAGATGTTGCTACTCCATTCTAACAATAAGTTAAAAGCTGAATAAACTGAAAAATTAACAGCTCTTCTTAGATTCCTCATTGAAGTGAGATCACAAGGCAAACTGCTGTCCCATAAATTAGAGAGCCAGACAGAACGAACAGAGAATTACAGCTCACCAGAGATAAAATCTTGAGAAGAAACCTCCACTAGAATCTAGGCTGGAGTGGAAAAACCTGAACTGTAATTGATAAATGTCTGGAGGCTCAGTGTTCCCTTCCACATTGCCCTAGTATAAGTTCTCCATGAGGGTTCTGCTCCTATAGCAAAATTCTGCCTGGATATTCAGGCATTTCCGTACAACTTCTGAAATCTAGGTGGAGGTTCCCAAACCTGAGTTCTTGATTTCTGAGCATCCACAGGCTCATCACCATGTTGAAGCTGCCAAAGTTTGGTGTTGCACCTTCTGAAGACACAGCCTGAACTGTGCCTTAACTCATTTTAGCCTTGACTGGAGCACGCGGGACACAGGGCACCACATTCCTAGGCTGCACACAGCAGAGGGGGCAAGAGTCTGGCCCAGGGAATCATTTTTCCCTCCCAGGCCTCAGGCTCTGTGATGGGAGGGTCTGCTGTGCAGGTCTCTGGCATGCCCTGGAGTAATTTTCCCCATTGTGCTGATGATTAACATTTGACTTCTCTTTACATAGGCAAATTTCTTCAGCTGGCTTGAATTTCTCCCCAGAAAAATTGTTTTCTTTTCCATTGCATTGCTAGGCTGCAAATTTTCCAGTTTCATGCTCTGCTTCCTCTTAAATGCTTTGCCACTTAGAAATGTCTTCTGCAAGATACCCTAAACCATTTCTCTCAAGTTCAAAGTTTCACAAATCTTTAGGGCAGGTGCAAAATGTCACTCCTATGAATTTTCCTTTTCCCAGAAGCATGTATCATTTACTCTTTTTATTTCTCCAGGAATAATGGTAGTTCCTCTTGATGTTTCTTTTTATTTCCAATATTAACTGAAGTAATACTAACCTTAGTACTTACTATGGACATTAACATTAAATTTTTTGTTTAGAGATTATTTCGCCATAGATTTTCTTTAAATAACGAACTGTTGGTTGTTTTGATATAACGTAGCATTTTCTAATGTATTTTTTTAAGTAGGATAGTATTCGATTTAGTAAAATTTAAGCTGAGACCTTAAAGATTGTTAGAAATTCGGGAAGTTTCATAGTATATGTAAAGGTTTTGGAATGAAAATAGATCAATTTGTTTCTCAGAGTGAAGAAGGCACTTTGGAAAATATTAGACATTATTATGCACTTTCTCACCTAGCTGCACGTTAAAAAAAAGAAAATTTGAAAGATTTTGTTTGCTAGTTTTTTCTTCAATAAAGATACCTTGTCCGTATTATTTAGCTAGGGAGAAGGCATAGGTATTTTAATTTTTAAAATGTTCTCCAAATGAAAGTAATAGTAACAGTTGTAGACTTGACTGAGAATTGCTATTTGATGGCCACTGTGCTATGTTAAATTTTAACTTTCCTTCCATCATCAGAATTGTAGACAATGATGTTTTGTTGATTATTATCCATAACATAAGCCTAGATACTAACTGTAGATATCTAAAGTAAAGGTTGATTATAATCTAAGCACCCCAGTTATTTATTTACTCCTGAGGCTTCAAGAATAGTATTTTAAATAGCACACTCAAAGGTTCAGTTGAATCTCTCAAGTATTAATCTAAAATATTCATAATACTTAAGGTACTAGAATATGGTAAAATGCATTAATCCCATGGTTCCTCATGAAAAAGGGAAATGAATTTAAATAATTGACAGAATAGAAAATTAATGGAATATTTCGACACAGATATATTTTAAAGTAACTAATTCAAAATCTATTTGGTTATTTGAACATCAGTGTAACTAAAAATCAAATAAAACTTAGAAAATAAAGACAAATTTAAATATTTCAGGAATTTGTGTTCAGTTTTATAAAATTGAATTAGTGGCTAATATTCTCACATAAGAATATTTTTCAGTAATATATGAAGCAGTTAAACTGGTATTCTAAAAAATCGCATTTTCTTCTTCCATCTTGCTTTTCTTTTTCATCTCTAATTTGTAAAATGTTTTATTATCCCAAGTGGAAGATATCAGTAATTTCAAGTTTTATTTCATACTATAAATGAATACTCTGCTGGATTTCTAATGGCTGTAATACTTGGATTCCCAATGTAGAAAATGCTTGCTATTAGGTTGAAATTGTGCACACAATAAACAATAATGGAAGTTCTGTAGCCTTTGCCAATTTGAGCATCATTAAAACATTATTTCAAACCCCCAAATTAAGAGACTTTAAAAATTAAAAACAATAAATAATTCATAGTTCTGATAAATTTATAATATTGACTAATCTCCATATATGCCTCTGTTGTTGAATAGCAATAAGGATACATTTGTTTTCCACTATTTATTATTGTGCAACCTACTGTATATTATAGATCCTAAGTATCTGAAGGCAAATCCAACAATGAAGAGATAATGAATAATGTTATGTATGCTTTTATTATTGTGACTCGTAATTGGTGGAACATAAGTTCCTAAACAATGAAGTGGTTCATTAACTGCTTTCCATTTTAACAATATAACAAAAAGACCTGTTCATTATTTTAGAAAATTAAAATCTAGTCATTGGCTTTTGGTAGTCATGGTTTTCTAAAAGAGAAGACAGATGGCATGAGCTTAGAGTTAGTGGTCTGCACCAGTAATGTAATAACCACAGCTCTGGTAATTAAGCTACCATTTAATTAAATTTATTTTATTTTAGAGTCAGGGATTTTTAAATTCAGATAGTTTGTTTTTGTTACATGGGTATATTGCATACTGGTGGTGATTGGGCTTCTAGTGTCCTTCCGTGTTGCTCTAAAGGACATGATTTCATTATTCTAGCTATGCAGTATTCCATAATGTATATATATACCACATTTTCATTATCTAGTCAATAGTTGATGGACACTTATGCTGGTTCCAAGACCTTGCTATTGTGAATAATGCTGCAATGAACATACAAGTACAGGTGTCTTTTTGATATAATTATTTCTTTTCCTTTGGGTAGATAGTAGTGTGGTTGTTGGGTCAAAAGGTAGCCCTGTGTTTAGTCCTTTGAGAAATCATCGCACTGTTTCCCACAGAGGTTGAATTAACTTACATTCCGACAAACAATGTATAAGCATTCCCTTTTTCTGCATGCTTGCCAACATCTTTTTTTTGATGTTTTAATAATAGCCATTTTGACTGGTGTAAGATGATGTTTTATTGTGGTTTTAATTTGAATCTCTAGGTTGATTAGTGATGTCAAGTATTTTTTCATTTGTTTATTGGCCTCTTGTTTTTGTTCTTTTGGGAAATATTTGTTCATGTCCTTTGCCAGTTTTTAATGAGTTGTTTGTTTTTGTCTTATTGAGTTGTTTGAGTTTCTTGTAGATTCTGGATTTTAGCTGTTTGTCAGAGGCATAATTTGCACATATTTGCTCCCATTCTGTAGGCTGTATATTTACTCTGTTGATAATTTATTTTGCTGTGCAGAAGCTTTTTAATTTAATTGTCTTATTTGTCTATTTTTGTTTCTGTTACATTAGCTTGTGGGCACTACATTATAAATTATTTGCTTAGGACGATGTCCAGAAGAGTCTTTTTTCAAGGTTTTCTTTTATAATTTTTAGTTTCAGGTCAACATTTACATTTTTAATTCAGCTTGAGTTAATTTTGTACAGAGTAAAAGACGGAGTTTCAGTTCATTCTTCTGCGTATGATTAGCCAATTTTCTAAGCACCGTTTATTGAATAAGGTGAACTTTCTTGTTTACTTTTGTTGACTTTGTCAAATTTCAGCTGTATGTATGTATGTATGCAGCTTTAGATTTAGTAACTCTATTCCATTGAACTTTGTGTCTATTTCCATGCCAGTGACATGCTGTTTTGGCTATGATAGCCTTGTAGTATAATTTGAATCAGGCAACATGATGCCTGTGGATTTGTTCTCTTTGCCTAAAATTTATTTGGCTATTTTATTGATTCCATATGAACTTTAGGATGTTTTTCTTTCTATAATAAATAACCTTGACAGTTCGATAGGAATTCCATTGAATATGGAGATTCCTTTGTGCAGTATTGTCATTTTAATGATATTGATTCTTCCAGTCAAGAGTCATGAGATTCTTCCATGAGTCATGGAATATTTTTCCATTTGTTTATGTCATGTACAATTTCTTTCATATTGCAGTTCTCCTTGTGGAGATATTTTACCTCCTTGGTTAAATATATTTCTAAATATTTTTTGTGGTTATTGTAAGTAGGATACAGTTTTGACTGGGTTTTCAGCTTGAACATCATTGGAGTGAAGAAACACTACTGATTTTTGTACTTCCATTTTGTATTGTGAAACTTTACTTGGTATGTGTATCAAGACTAGGAGTATTTTAGAGGAATCCTAAGGGTTTGCCAGGTATATGATCATGTTATAAGTAAACAAAGGTAATTAAACTTTCTATTTTCCTATTTGGATGCCTTTTATTTATTTATCTTGCCTGATTACTCTAGCTAAAACTTCCAGTACTATGTTGAATAGGAGTGGTGAGAATGGGCATCCTTGTGTTGTTCCAGTTCTTAAGGGAAATTCTTCCAGCTCTTGCCCATTCAGCATGATGTTGGCTGTGGGTTTGTCATAGTTGCCTGATTATTCTGATATAATCAGCCTAGTTTGTTTAGAGTTTTTATCATGAAGAGATGTTGAACTTTATTTAATGCCATTCTGCATCTATTGAGATGGTTATATGGTTTTTGTTCTTAATACTGATTATGTAGTGAATCACATTTATTAATTTGCATGTGTTCAACTATCTTTGCATCCACAGAATAAAATCCTCTTGATCCTGATCAATTATCTTTTTGATGTGCTGTTGGTGAGGATTGGCTAGTAATTTGTTGAGGAGATTTGCATCTATGTTGTATTAGTCCTTTTTCACACCGCTATAAAGAAATATCTAAGATTGAAAAGGAAAGTTTCCACTTCCCTCCCTCAACCCATGGGGATTACAGATTCCTGTCTTGACACATGGGGATTACAGTTCGAGATGAGATTCTGGTGGGGACAAAGAGCAAAACCATATCATATGTTCATTTATTGTTGTATTCTTGCCTGATTTTGATATTAGGGTGATAGTGGTTTCATAATGGTTTCATAGAATGAGTTCGGGAGGAGTCCCATCTTGATTTTTTGAAACAGTTTCAGTAAGACTGATACCAGCTCCTTGTTATATGTCTTGTAAAATACATCTGTGAATTGGTCTTTCCTGGGCTTTTTTTGTTAAAAAAAACTTATTACTTATTCAGTTTCATTATTCATTATCAATCTTTTTAGGATGTCTGTTTCTTCCTGGTTAAGTCATGGGAGGTTATGTAATTCCAGAAATATATTCAGTTCCTCTAGTTTTCCTAGTTTGTGTGTATGGGGGTAGTCATAGCAGTCTCACATTTTTTTTCCCTGAGATATCAGTTATAATGTCTCCTTTCTTATCTCTGATTGTATTTATTTGAATCTTTTCTTGGTTAATCTAGGTATCAGTCTGTAAATTTTATTTATTCTTTCAGAAAAACAAATTTTTATTTTATTGTTCCATTATATCTTTTTCCATTGTCTCAATTTTTCCATTGTCTCAAGCACATTTAGTTCTTTTCTAATATATGTTACTTATTTTCTTCTGCTAGTTTGGGATTTGGATTTTTTGTTTTTCCAGTTCGTTGAGGTTCAACATTAGATCATTAATTTGAGGTCTTTGTGTCTTTTTGATGTGGGCATTTAATGCTATAAACTTACCTCTTAACACTGAGTTTGTTGTATCCCTGAGGTTTTGGTGTGTTGTGACGCCATTTTTATTTGTTTTGAAAAATATATTGATTTCTGGCTTAATTTTTTTTTGTTTTTTAAAAGGTCATTCAGGAGCAAGCTGTTTAACTTCCATGTACTTATGCAGTATTGTGAGCTCCTCTTAGTATTTATTTCTAATTTTATTCCACTGTAGTCTGAGAATATACTTGATATGCATTTACTTTTTGAAAATTTATTGAAACTTGCTTTATGGACAAGAATATGGTTGATTCCAGAGCATGTTCCATGTGAAGGTGAGAAGAATGTACATTCTTCAGTTATTGGATAAAGCATTTTGTCATTGTTCATTATGTTCATTTGGTTTATAGTCCAATGTAAGTCCACAGTTTCTTTGATGATTTTCAGCCTTGAAGATCTGTCTAGTGATATCATTGGGTGATATCTGTCTAGTGATATCACTGGGTTGTGACAGTTGCCCACTATTATTGTATTGATATCAACCTCTTAAGTCTGATAGTATTTGTTTTATAAATCTGGGTGCTCTGGTGTTGGGTGGACCCAACAATATATTGAGTATAGTTAAATCTTATTTTTTATTGAATCCTTTATCATCATATAATGTTCTTCTTTGTCTATTTTTAACCATTATTGGCTTAAATTGTGTTTTATTTGATGTGAGGATGACTACTCCTACTCATTTTTGTTTTCCATTTGTGTGATATCTTTTTCCACCCATTTACTTTGAGTCTGTAGCTATTTTTAGCCAGTACATGTGTCTCTTGTATGCAGCAGATAGTTACATCTTTTTTTTTTTTTTTTTTTTTTTTACTGAGTTTGCCACTCTCTGTCTTTTCAGTTGAGTATTTAGATCATTTACCTTCAAGGTTAATATTGACATGTGAGGTTTTATTCCCATCATAGTGTTGTTAGCTAACTGCATAGGGGTTTCAACTGTATAATTTCTTTACGGAATCTGCAAGCTTTGTACTTATGTGACCTTTTATAATGGCAAGTGCCATTCTTTTATTTTCATCTTTAGAACTCCTTTGAGCATTTCTTGGAAGGTCAGTCTAGTTGTGACAAATGTCCTTAGTGTTTGTTTGTCTGGGAAAGACTACTTTTCCTTCGTTTGTAAAGTTTAGTTTGGCAGGAATAAGTTTCTTGGATGACTTTTTTTTTTCTTTAGACCCTGTATCTTTTCTGGATTGTAGGATTTCTGAGGAGAAGTTTGTTGTTAGTCTGGTTGGATTGTCAATATAGGTGATTATACACCTATATATTACACACCATATATAAAGATAATTCTCTCTTTCTGTTCTTATAATTTTTTGTTCACATTGGCATTGGATAGTTCTATGTATATATGTCTTGGTGAAGTTCTTCTTGCAAAGTATTTTCCAGGAATTAATTGCACCTCTTGCATATGAATGTTCAAATCTCTCCCAAACCCAGGAAATTTTTAAAATTATTTCCTCAAATAGCATTTCCATACTTTATACTTGTTTTTCTCATTCTGGAATAGCTATAACTCATAGGTTTGCACATTTTTTATAATCCCATATTTCTCAGATATTTCATTTTTTTCTCTTTTTTAAAATTTTTCTCTGACTGGGTTAATTTGAAAGATCTGCCTTCCAGCTCTGAAGTTATTTCTTCCATTTAGTCTAGCCTATTATTAAATCTTTCAGCCATATTTTGTAACTCCTTCAATAATTTTTTTGGTTTGTTTCCAGAGTTTTCTTTGTTTTGTTTTATGGTGTCTATCCCATTCTTTCCTGTCCTGAATGGCTTTCCTGATTTCTTTGTGTAGATTTTCAGTTTTCACTTAGATCTCATAGAGCTTATTTAAAATTAATGTTTCAAATTATTTATCTGATATTTTTAAAATTTCAGTTTGGTTAGAATTCGGTTTTGGAGAGTTAGTGTTCCCTTCTGGAGTGCTGTAGCACTGTTTTTTTTAGATTTGTTTTGTTTTGCTTTGTTTTTTGTTTTTATGCCTTCAGATTTGTTTCTCTGTTTTTTCACATTTGGATAAGTTATCTCTCCTTATGTTTTAATATTGCTTTTGTTTGGATAGTATTATCCCCCACACCCTCATCCAATCCCAAGGAGGTATAACATATGATGTTGTGTAGGGTTCATTGACTTTGGTTCTGGGTATTTTCCAAGGCAAACAGTCAGTATAAGATCTTTGGTTATAGATTGCTTTTGTATAGTGGCTTTCCCAAACGCTGGTTGTAGTTACAATGTGCTTGGTGTGTGAGCAGGCTGACTCCCTTCTGTGGGCCAGGATGGTGGAAGTCTTGGGAAACTCTGCTCCCCCAGTGCTTTGTGCCTCTGTCAGATTTCCTGTGTGTGGTGCTCTTCAACATCCAGGCCAGTAGGTGTCGCTTTTGGGTAAAAACTGCTCCGGCCAATGTGCATGGATGTATATTGGATCCTATTGCTAAGTCAAGCTTTCCCTGCCTCAAGCTAATCTCTGGAATGTGCAATGGACTGAGCTCCTTCCTTCCTCAGGCTTAGAGGAGGAGAGACCAAGAAGGGAAAAACCACACCAGGTAGGCCCACCTACAGTTTCCCCAATAGCAGGCAGCACCAGTTCCAAGGGAGTATCCAGTGGGAGTCTGTCAAGCATCCAGAGGTGTTTGTAGAGATGGAGTTGGGTAACTTCCACTGCCCCAAGTACTCTGCATGGAAAGTAGTGATGTCTAAACTCCTAATCTAGAAGAGTATGTGCTCCAAATGTCTTGAGATATGTCTGGACATTGAGCAAAGAGAGCACTGGTGCACCAGGATTTTACACCTGAAAGGAGGGGTGGCTCAGGATCTTGTCAGGTAAGCGGGTGTGCCAGATGTGTGGAAATATGACTTGGCAAGGAGCAGAGAAGCCATTGCTGCAATAAGATCATTGTGGTAGACAGGATGGGTGACTCAACTCCTACTCCAGGGGGACAGGTGCGCTTCATGCCAGATAATATGCCTGGGAAGGAATAAACTGCTGGCACAACAAGATCTCTGCATAGGAAGGGAGGGGTGGCTCAAACTTCTAACCCACTGGAGTAGGTATGCCAAAATGCCTGGACTTATGTCTGGGTGTGGAGCAGAGGGAGTAGTTATATACCAAGTTTTTGTGTGTGTGTGGGAAGGGGATGAGAGCTCAAGTTCCTATTCTGGGGAGCATGTGTGTCAAAGGCCTGGAGATATGTCTGGGCATAGAGCAGAGAAGGTACTGCTGTACCAAGTCTTTGCACAGAAGGAAGAACAGCTCAGGATTTCCAAGTGAGTGTGCTGAGAGAGTGAGCAGAGAGTGTGCTGCTACACCAAGCCACTTCCTATAAATGCATAGGAAGAGTGGCAGTTCAGGCTCTCCGGGTGAGTGGGTGGCTGGAAATATTCCCTGGAGAGGATTCAAAAAACTGCCACTGCAACAAGGTCTTTGCAGGAGAAAGGGGGGCAGCTTATGCTAATCCAGGAAAGGAGGTATTTTCATTGTCTCCCAGCAAGGAGGTGAGTATCCAGTGGTACAACAAGGTCTTTGCAGGAAAGCGGGAGCAGCCCAGGCAGTTAATCCAGGCAAGGAGGTGCAGCAAATACCTAGAAATATGCCAGGCATGGAGTGGAGGGTGCACTGACATTTTCCTCTTCCTAAAGAATGCTTTTTCCATTTGTTTTAGTAATTTCTCCAAGTTTTCTATTGTGTTTTATTCCAGGTTGACAGATTACTAAGGATATACTTGTAGGCTGACATGATTTTTTTCACCCTTTTAAAAACAACTTTCCACTATCTTTCTTTCATGGAGGAAATTTTCTCTCCAAACTTGTTAAAGCCAAGATTAACAAGTTGATCTGCATCACCATGCTATTCCTGATCTACCATTTTTTTGATATTGTAACCCGTCCTGCTCCCCACCTTTGTAATTGAATGTCAGATTTAATTACCCGTCCTTCTTATGTGTTTTAATGTGAATTTTGCCTTGTGTAACAAGTTTAATCTTTTTGATTTATAGTAATTTAATATGATAATGTGTAATTAAATCCTCTCAGGGCTTCAGTGATAGAATCTTCATATTCATACTAATTCCATTCTTCCACAATTGTTTTTGTTATTCCTGTATCTTCTTAATATAACTGTACATTTAAAAGTTACTGCTATTCAGAATCTGTGCTTTTTGTGTATGTTTTGTGTATGTCTGTGTGTGTGTGTGTTTGGGGAGATTTGTAGATTCCACATATCTAGTGAATAATAATGATGGTACTGAAATTTAAAAATCATAGAAGGAACAGAGACACTTTAGGAGACTTTTATAACAATACTTATCAAAAACTAGCTAATAGTTCACTGTAGGCGCTTCTGGCACCATAAAAAGCCTTAGCGTCTTCCAAAGAAAAGGTAACTGGCTATAGTGAATTTAGACAAATAAGTAAAGATATACTTCAACTCACACTTCCCACTCCACACTCCCCCTTCCTAGGATTCATGAGAGTGGAAACCAATTATATGCAAGAGTAAAGACAGAAAATTGAAGGAAGCATAATTTTGGTACTAGTTGCAGTTATTTGAGACTAATGGGTTGTTTTCATATAGAGTCCAGAAAGGTGTATGGAATCTGAAAAAGCAATTGAAATGCAGAATAATAGGTACTAGTTTGTGTGAAACTTATTCCTGGTGTGTCAAGGAGACTTCCCAGAGAAAGTCTTACCAAAACTAAGGACTAACAGAGAAATAAGAATTATTCAGGCAAAGAGGGAGGAGTATTTGAAGCGTAAATTCCAGGATCCTTGAAAGTTTGCCTGAGAGAAGCTAAGAATGTTCATTGTCATTTGTTATTTATTTCTGTGTTTAATTTGTATTAGTTTTTAACATCAACTTCCAAACTACTTTAAGAAATCTTTACTCACAATACCAGGCAATTTATCCTGTGCCTTTGTTAGTTTTCTTACGGCCCAGGTACTGATGGAAGATAAAATCACAAGGATTTCATGTTAACGAAAAGCAATGCAATTGGCTTCCGGTTTAGGGTAAATTCTCTGGCGGCATTATAACCACTGAAATGAAATCAGAAAGTATCCAGTGTTGGAAAAATAAACATTTTTGGTTTTAAATCCAAACGAAAGGGGTTGAGGCTTTCAAAAAGTAAAAATAAAAAGCAGAAATAAAAAACAGAATGATGTTCTTGAGAATGAATTTTTTGTTTGTTTTGTTTTTAGTAACAAAGTCAGTAAAACTTGTGCACATGAGGAAGAGTAGGGAGTGGACTGGATGTTCTAACTTGGGTGATTGGGCATAGGGTAAGACCTTTGACTACTACAAGTTAATGTAATTTCACATTAACTTTGAAGACTCCCAATGTACAAATGTGTAGCTAATGAGAGGCCAAGAAGCTGTACAGCTAAGTCGTTCAAGCAATAAACGTTAGAACAAGACTACAGAGTACAATTATCAGTTCTAACACATACCAGCATACTATCTGTGTACATTTTGTTCATATAACTTCACCTCTTTGTTCCAAAGTTTCCTCACTGGTAAAATAATAATAATAATAATACCAACTCATAGGGTATTATAAGGATTAAATGACTGTAGGTTTGTATGTAGGTGTGTATGTGTGTACATATGTATATAATCACTAAGTACACCTAATTAAGTAACCATATTAAAATTAATTAAATGATTAAATGACTATATTTAAGTGACTATATTAAATGACTATATATAAATATATATAGACTCTATTAAATGACTGTATATAGACTGCATTAAATAACTATATATAAATATAATCATTTATGTATATGTAATCATCTAATATAGTCTATATATACAATATAGTCTATATATACATATACGCACAATCACTAAGAAAGATACTTGGCATAGATATATTACTAGAAAGAAAAGTCAGAATTGAGGAAGCAGAAGAAACCATCAATTTATTTGCACAATGATGCCTCATCAGATGGATGGTCTGCTTCCCTTCAAATTATCATTTACTTACTTTTCAGCCTCTTGGCAATCCCTCCAAAAACAGCAACTATTTCAAAATATAAAGGGAGTCAGAAGATTCTTGGGACCAAAAAAGCATTAAGAGTCCCTTTAATGGTTCTCTTAAATATTTATAAAAGCTATTTACAAATAAATAGCTTGAGATTCCATAGATATAGACATTGAAAAGTTAATCACAATTGTCCAAAAAATTTACAAAATATTTATATTTTTAACATTTAAGAGAAAAATCTTCTCTTTCTTGAATAATTAACCCCGGATTGTGGTTGAAGAAAAAGTGAGTTTCTGTCTAGGGAAAGTCAGAAATCTTGAGTAGAGAGCACCTAGGGCTGCTTTTGTCCTGAAAGAGGCTTTTGTGTTAGTAGGTAGAACTAAATGTCAAAGAACCATGATATTTTAACCTCAGGCTTACTAAGAGACTAAGGAGGATGCTGAGATACCTCCTTTCTTCAAATAATCACTTTGAAAAAATCCCAGTCTGAGACTCTATGGAGGTACTATGAGCAGCTTCAGCCCCTCTGTTCCAGACCTGACTTAGCTTGTAACCTCTATTATTCAACACATTCCGCACTTTAAGTTTTTGTTACATCTTAAATAAAGGATTAAAGCTACACTTCAGATGTGTATATTCTTGCCTGCACAGAAAGACCTATGTCCCTGACCCACATCATATTTGCCACATTATGACATCAAGCATCACTTTTGTGTTCTGCAGCATTGGAATAACACATCCAAAGTGTTATTAAATTAGATTAGATACCAAAAAGGACAATATTTCCCATCATACACCCTAAGCTTGCTAGATTCAGTGAATACAAATTCAGGATACCAGTTAATTTTGAATTTCAGATAACCAAGGAATACTTTCTTAATAAAAAATAAGTGTGCCCAAAGCATATTTTGAATGTCTCCTGAAAGACATAATTGATTATCTGAAGTTCAAATGTAACGGGGATACTATATTTTACTTGGCAACCCTGAGGACTTGGCAGGCTCCTGTGCTTCAGCACAACTGGCCCAGACCAACTTTCATTCAGCCAACAGAGTTCCTTTATCCCAGTATGTATCTTGAAAGACCACTTAATGAAGTGGAATTTTTTATGAAAGTATTTGAAAAACAAGGATACTCCTCAGTGAAAAGCAAGAAGGAGTTTAAAGCATTGACATGAGACAGAATGGGCAACTAGGCCTACCTTATTGTTGGGTACGGGTGTGCGATTACCTGTGGGGCCCAGGGGCTGTGAAGGCCTCAAGGACTAGCATACTGGAAATGCTTTAGGACATATTCATTGCATCAGTTAATGATTACATATTTAGCAACAGAAAACAAACCAGGCACAGAAATAAATATTGAGGAAAAGAAAATGAGTTCATTATGATAAATAACTCAACCTTTATAAAAAATAAGTGGAGAAATTTTTGAAGTTAGAAGAAAAACTATTCCATAGTTTGAAACAATATCAATAAGGAAGAACAGGCCAAAGCATAGAGATGCTCCTCAGCTGCACTGTGAGACACGGAATTTCAAATCTTAATTAATTTAAATTTGAACAGCTTCATGTGGTCAATGGCTACTGTACTGGCTAGCATAGGTCTAACATACTCCAATGAGAAAGCAATCACAGGTTTACCTTGGGTTTCCTCTCTCTGAAGAACCACAGGCCTATTTTGCTTTTTCTCTGTAACTCTTGAAAAAGATGCTTTATTTAATTTGTTAGTTGTTTACAGGGAGAATGCTATTCTGGTACGAGAATTACATTATTAAAAAAATATCCATTATAATATAATTGAAATTTTATTGAAATTATAAATCATCTAGAGTAATTTTGTTTTCTTTTTAATACACATGTAACATGTATATTCAAATATATATGTTGGGAACACTATTTTTTCTTTCTTATAAGATTTAATTAATCAAAGTTATAAACACCATGCATTGTGCAGAAAATAATAAAATTTTCTACCTTTTAAAAAAATAATTTCAGATTTGTTACTGTTTGTACATTTCAGATTTTTGATGGTTAAAGGCAAAAAAAAAAAAAAAAAAGAAAAAGAAAAAAAATATGCTAAGCCTGAGTTTCCCATAGTTGTGCTTTTTGAGATTGAGATATTGTCTATTCTAATTTGTATATCAAATCAGGAAGTTGAATGATTTCTAAAAAAATGTGTTATTATTTTTGCTGCTCCCCTCCCCTTCCCTGCACAAAGCTACAGAGATCTTCCAACTGTATTCTATTCCCTTCTGAAATTTTGATTAAATTTCTATATCAAGTCAGGAAGTTGAATGCTTCCTAACAAATATTTTATTATTTTTACCGCTCCCCACCCTGCACAAAGCTGCAGAGATCTTCCTACTGTATTCTTTCCTTACATTCTGTACAGTATTTATCTGTACTGTAATTATAATTATGTATTTTATATGTGATTTTAAATTTCCATGTCAATGTATGCTTTATGAATTCAAATGTTGCCTTCTTGTACACCATTACACATTAAATATTTAATTTCTCTAACATGCAACAATTGTGTAACTAACAGAATGAGTAAATAAACAAATGATGACTAAATAAATTAGTGGATAGACCGATGAATAAAACTGAATGCTTTAGGAGCTGAATCATGCTTTCAGCTCACTACAAGACTCTGAAAATATTTAGAGCAAATATTCTAATAACAGTTAAAATGGCCATTAGGAGAAGTACAAATTCCAAGAAATTTCACATATTAGAGCTGTGTTATTTTGATGCATTCCAAGGCCAAAGTGGCTGATTTAGTATCCAGCTGTTAAATTCATGTTCATAAAAATTTCAGCTATTGCTCAAGACTTACTTTCTTAATGGAGTTGACACTATTACTATACATTTTAACCAGTTACCTTTTACTTCTATGGCATGAGGACTGTCCACTAGGCTTCTATCTAGGTTTTAGTTTGAAACCATGCAAATATATGTCTTTATCTTCAATATAAATTTCCATCCTATCTAACAGCAGCTACAGCCTAACTTGAAATAAGACACCTAAATATGAAAAGTGTCTCCCTTTACAGAGTCTTTATGGCACCATGAAATTGTCTTTCAAAAGCTAGTGTCCTATGCATCTTCTTGACCTTTCCAATAAAACTTGGACTAAGAGTAAAAGTGTTTGGATTTGGGTTCAGTTTAATGGCATTATGAATTAAAGTTTCTGATATACTCAAAAACAGCTTTGGCTCCGTTGTTTCATTGCTTTGTAAGTTCCCATAAGGAAATACTACTCAGGGTACAGGGATTAGATATAGGAAAGAAGCAATGGATCACCTAACGAGGAAAACCCACATCACAATCTGGGCTGAATATTGTGACTTATTCCAGAAGTCTGAGACCTGTTCCCAGTATGTAACTTTTATTACCAATTTTGTGTTTTTAACCATACCCTGATGAACTATGTGGAATGAGCAGGAACATGACAGAGAAAAGGCCAGGAACCGATACAGCAGAGTTAACTGCTCCTGTCGCTTGGATTACAGAAATGTCTGTTCTAGACAGAAAAGTACTACTGAACTCTTAATGGCAAGGCTACACATATAAAGGGAGAATAAGATAAATTATTAATCTCAACACTCCTCACTGTTTAAAACTGTTTAAAACCGTTATTGATACCAAAAATGAATGTATGTAACTCCAATTTTATAACCTAAAATGACAAATTATTTTGTTCTCCAAATATTTCATAATTATAAAATCCTTCAAAACATATAAATATGATGGTTTCAGTAATGTAACTAAACCATGGTTTCACTTATCTGCCCCTATATAACTAATTCTTCATAGCTTACTGCTTACAGACCTATTGCCACCAAAAATAGGTTATATGTGAAGTCATCATATGAGTACTTGAACTAATAGCATACATGATGATATAAACTATATATGTACATATATATCTAACACATATATATCTAACATATATATATACATATATATACACGTATATTATTCACGCTTTTAGATAATGTTACTGTTAACAATCCTTCTTATTGGATTATTTTAGCATTGGAAAAATGTAGTAGACTTTTTTTTGTATTTTCCCAAAATACCTAAAATTATCATGTGTGAGTACATGTAGGTGTCTGTGGCATGTATGTAGGATGTTAATGAGGGGGTATGTTAACAATATACAGAGAAAAAGAATATGGAAAGTAGGTCTCAACTACTTGCTGAGTCACTGGGAATAAATAGTAACAGAAAAACTTTGAGGTATTTATGCAGTGAATTCCAAACATTGTATTCTATAATAGCAAACACATTCTAAGATTTGCAAGAAGTTTATTTGAAATAGTGTTCTTTAATGATTTTTAAAATTTTTTTTAAAACTGAAAACAGATGTTTAAATACAGTAGATGTTGTTCAGGTGAAGAGTATTTGGATTAAACATGCCAGTTCATTATTAAGATTATTTTGTCATTTCTCATTACAGAAAGGCTCAAAATTGATTATGAAATTGAAATTTACATGGAAGCTGTAACAATATCCATTTATACTGAGTATAACTTTTGGTTCTGAGAATTATATTTGCAAATTAATGTAAACTCTTAAGACTAATTTTCTGTCAACAGCATTCATTATCTGAGCAATTTTTCAGTGTAGCCACAATTCATAGATATCTCTGATTATTTGCTCCCATGGATAGTATATTATGGAAAACAATAAACTAACTTGCATAAACTAATAACCTATTTAAAAGACAAGATAGCAGAATGGTTGAAAGTCCAGATTGTCTTGTCAAGCTGTGTAGATTCAAATACTGCCTGAATAACTATGTGAAATGCTTAGAATAATACTTGCTTTGAAGAGGAACGTGTTAAATACAGGCTACTACTTAATCATTCACGGGTTGAATGAGTGAACAGAAAAAAAGCCGTGAAAGAATGCCTAAAATAGTCAGCACGTAATTAATATTACCTATTTTATTAGTTTACATTAGTTTCCGTAGACACATCACCACAAATTGGTGGCTTGAAACAACAGAAATTTGTTATTTCACAGCTCTAGAGTTCAGGAGTCTGCAACGAAGGTGTCAGTAGGATTACACTCCCTCCAGTGACTACAGGGTAAAATCTGTTCCTCATTGCCTTCAAGTTCTGGTGGCTGTTGGCATTCTGTTTGTGGTCACATCTTTCTGCTTGTCTTTGCATTGCCCTCTTCTCTGGGTGTGTGGTGGTCTAATCTCTGTCTCTCTTGCAGGGATATTTGTGATGACATTTACAGCCCACCCAATTACCAAGGATGGTAAACTTTTTTTAAGGTTGTTTTATAAAATACATCTGTACAGCCCCCTTTTCTAAATAAACTGATATTTGCAGGTTCTAGAGATTAGGACATAGGCATAATTTTGGGAGCCCTTACAGCCTACCACAGTTGCTAAGATAATTGTTTGACATTACTTAATATTTTTCATTATACTATATATCAAATTTTACATAGCACTACTTTTAAAATAATTTTTTGATGAATTAGCACAAAGTGACATAACATATGCGTGAGTTTAGGCTATAGCATGCAAGGAAATAAAAATAGGTTTTATTAAATTTAAACTTTTGAACTAGCATATTTCTTCATATCAAATTCTCTTTTCATTTTTGTCTTCCTATTTACTTACATGAATCAGTTTATATTGTAGATGCTTGTTGTCCAAATTAAATTAGAAAAAAGATAATAAACTTTGAAAATAACTAAAATTGTTGAGACCTTTTGAATCATATATACATTTCTCCACTGTTTTTAAAGCATGTATATACAAATTTTTAAAGCCATGTATATACATGTTTTTGAAAGAGGTATATGTAGTAATACTACAGTATTGTTAATTTTCTATAGCACTTGACACTCTACAAATGAAAGAAATTAATATGGTTTAGATCTGTGTCCCCACCCAAATTTGATGCTCAACTATAATCTTCAATATTGGAGGTTAGGCCTGATGGGAAATGATTGATTCATGAGGGTGGATCCTTCATGAAGGGTTTAGCACCATCTCCTCAGTGCTATTCTTGTGATGGTGGAGTCTTAGGAGACCTGGTTGTTTAAAAGTACGTAGCACCTCCCTCCTTAGATGAGCCTGCTTCTTCTTTGCATTTCACCATTATTGCAAGTTTTCTGGGCCCCGCCAGAAGCAGAAGCCAGTATGCCTCCTGTACAGCCTGCAGAATCGTGAGCCAATTAAACTTCTTTTTTATAAATCACCAAGTCTCAGGCATTTCTTCATAGCAACATGAGAATTGACTAATACTGTAATATATGTAAAGTAATAATGAAAATGAGTCATTTTCTTACTTCTGGGTCTTCACATGCCAGTTTCACTCAGCTATAACACTTGCTTAATATGTAAATTTTTCAGTGAATTACCTTCTATTGAATTATAAAGCAGCACTTGAATTTTAAATGTCAGAGAAATGCTAAGTATCATATAGATTGGAGCCTATGAGTCTCTGAAGTTGTATCATTCGTTTTACTCAGAAGTACATGTTTACTGAAGAGAAATTTCAGAATATTCACCAGTCTCTACAGTGTTAGTAATCCGAACATTGTAAAACCAGAGCTGTAAAGCATCCTATAAGTGAGTACATCAATTTTTACAGTGGGATACAAACATAATTATTTCATTCTTTCAACAACTTCTCTTTCCAAGTAGATAAATACCTATGTGAGTTGTTGAGATGTTAGGGGATTAGTCAATAATAGCCCTGTCTCTGCTGAGTTGAATGACTGAGAGTGAGATCTTAGAATAAACCAGATGTATATCAATACATTGTTTATATTTCTGACAAAGCTGTTTGGAGTATATAGCCTTATCCTGTGATGGAGTGAGTTTGCTAATAGTCCTCTTGAACACAACTGCTTACCTTAAAGCCTCATATCTCTGTTATGACCACAGAACCAAGCTTGCTACATATACTGAATTGTAGAGGACCATTGGCAGGGGCTGAGATAAATATGTTCAACTCTTTCTTCCAAAGACACCGATCAGATAACTCACATCTCCAAGGGAAGGAGGGAGTATGTGTGGAAATAATGTTAGAATAGTTTCTTTAAGGAAGTTCTTACATATAGTAGCCTGTGAAACAGGGTTCAAGTAATCGTTTTTACCATTCCCTACTTATTTTTCTCATATTGTATTTGGCTTAAACCTTAAGTACATGGGGAGAAGATTATCATCTTTTGGTCCATTATGGCTTCTCTCATAGTCTTAAATTATAAAGTGGGATTTTTTTTGACAAGTATAGAATATGCTGTCTCACAATAGAATGTAAATAATGTCCTCCGGACCTCAAAAAGAGAATTTGCTTTTCTTGTGTATTCACATTTAAAGACCCAAATAAATAAAAGGTACACATAAGATTTATACAATACTTACTCTAACTACTTCAAAACACAGATACACACACACACACGCACACACTTGTAAAATTTTAAAAAACACACAAAAAAATGCCTTGTCCCTAGAGAAGCTATACCAGGAAAAATTATGTCTCCAGAACACAAGGTTACTGAAAACCTATGTTACATGTGAGAAGACCTGTGAATCTTGGATTCAGCTTTACCAGTCAATCCAAGTGAGCATAGTTCATATCCTAGGATTTTAAATTGACTCAAAAACAGCCAGGGGTGAGAGTTTGTGGCTATTTCAGTTATTTGGGGTGTGAACACACCTTTGTCCTTATAATGTCTTCTAGAGCTTTTCAAAAATCCATGTGGATATCTCTTTTCCCAGACTTTCCTCTTTAAGTTTTGTCCATCATCTTTTTTGACCCGACATGTGTCAGAACTTTAGGTAACTGTGATGTGACAAGATTTTTCATTGATTGTTTTCAAAAAATGCTCTAGAGATAGGGCTTCTCTCTTGATGTGAGCTCTGAGTTAGGTCAAATAATGACAACATCCTGCAACCAGTGCTTCTCTATGGAGTTAACAGGCAAGTCAAAGAGTGAACCAGCTCTAGCTTTGGGACTTTTTGAAAAACTCCAAATATGGTTTGCCTTTGAGCTGTAGCTAAAAGTATGTTTTCTGAGTTACTGTAATTGTGACTTTGCCAGTTTTTAAGGCCACTACAGAGATAGGGAGAAAGCAATGGAGTAGGTCAAGTTATATGACTGTTAATCCTGTCCTGATGTTCCTGTTAAAGTTCTCAGATTTTCTCAAAGACACATTCCTCTTGTTGTTTCAGTACTTTGTTTAATTTCCAGAGTTCCAACAATCTTGACTTTGACAGTTTGTTGCCGATATTTTTGTTGCTTTTATCAATGTATTACTGGAGGTTCTCACTCTGCCATTGTAAATGTCTCATCCCCACTCTGTATCTTTTTCTCTCCAGTGAAATTCAACATTTTTTTTAAAATCAAAAGGCAGACATTGCTCCATTTTCTAACTGGGGGAAATTAGTTACATTTTCCAATGTGCAGTTGAATATTCTTCCACTATTGACTGACATTAGATCTATTAAGAATCCTACAAATAAAAGGCGGGAAAGACTTAATATTCCCAGATACTTTTATGTGTAATCTATATACATTGTAAATACTAATCTATAATAATTATAAATAGATAGGAGGAATAAGTTTAAGAGATCTATTGTACAGCATGGTGACTACAATTAGTGACAATATATTGTATTCTTGAAAAATGCTAAGAGATTAAAATATTAAGTGTTCTCACCACAAAAATGATAACTATGTTAGGAAATGCATTTGTTAATTGGCTAGATTTAACCATTTTTTCTTTAACGTAGATATGCTTCAAAACAATATGTTAGACATGATAAGTACATATAGTTTTACATGTCAATTTAAAAATGAATAAATTAGCAAAAAATGAAAAATAACAAAATTGTCAACTAAAAATATTCTGAAAGACTTTCTTATCCCTATCTTAAAGATAATAAAATTTTACACCCAGAAATATAAAATTTCCTAATATCAGAAGTGCTGAGTTGTAAACTAAGCGTGAAATTCAACTTGGCTGACTAAAAGTATATTCTATTAAACAATGGATCACACACACTCTTTACATTATGCATCTATTTACAATCTGTGTCCTACAATAAAATGTTATCTGGGGAGTTGCAGTAACATTTTTTATTTATATTTATATCTCCATTGTCTCTCACAGCACCTTCTACCCAGTATATAAAATAGGAAATTTTGAATGACAGAATAAATGAAATTTGCAACTTCTCTGAGTCTCCAAGACTTACATTTGTAAAATGAGAGTTAAATTAGAGATCAAATGCCCACCATTGCCAAAAATATTAAGTCACCGTAGATTTCTGTGATGGAAATTGGATCATCACAGTGACACCAGAGAAAATTATTCTTGCTGGAGATGGATTGAGGTAGACAGAGTTTGATGCTTAGAAGACTGGCTAGAATTGTGTAAGTTTACAGGTGAGAATGTTACACCAATGTATCTCTCCTAAGAGAAATTTGGACTGTTCCTCAAAAGTTAGAGGGGGACTAGTGCTTATGGATATCCATTTGTGATGTCTATATGTTTTATCATTAATAATAATTTCTCAGAAAAAAGATTGAGATGCTTCATAAACTTTCCAGATCCAGCTTTTTTAGTATTATTTTACCATTTATTATATAAACCTAATTATATTTACAAAATGTCACCTGATCAAGAGATATATTAACATATTTAAATTTAAGTTAATATTTTTAATAATAATAATAATAGATAAAAAGGGAAAAGATAGCCAAGTAGATGCAGTCAGGAAGTGCTGCTCCCATGGAGAGAGACCAGATTATGGCTTAAACTACCATAATTTGGGAAGATCTTCACAGAGAAAACTGAGAGCAGGTGAAGAGGCAGTGTTGAAGCCCAGACTACACAGGAAGAAACCCTGCATGGATTACCCAAACACCAGGGCTAGTTCCCAGTCCCTGACAGTTCCTGGGAAATGGGTGAGTGAGATAACTGAGGGACAGTTCATTCTCACAATGGACCTCTGAGAGTTTAGCAACAGGTGACCCTTTATCACGCACTGATCTGTGAGCTGTCAGGGAGATCTCTGACAGGAGCAGGGAGAGATCAGCCGTTGGATGGCACAGAGCCTGGGAGCTTTTGTGCAAAGGGCAGTTCCAGTGGACAGTGGCCATAGATGCCCATCTCACAGGTTTACCCATACCCCTCTGGGAGCTGTGGGCTCCAGCCGACCTCTGAGCCCAGAAAGAGCAGGGCAAGCTTCACCATGGGAGTGGGGCACTTCTGCTCTGCAAGACCTCCTTCCCGCCAACAATTCCCAGGGGCCATGCCTAGCTGCCCTGCAGGAGTGGATTGCACAGCTACAGCCCCTGCAGGTAGCTAAGCCTGAGTCAGTTGATTCACATATGCACTTTCCTGGGAACCCAGGAACACATCAGATCTCCCAGCACAGCCAGAAACTGAACTTGAGCCACAAGATGTCCTGGCGCCTCCACGCCTGCAGCAGGCAGCTCAGAGTATGGAGCCAAGATCTGTGACTGGTACTTGAGTTGGGGAGGAGCTCTCACATAACATACTGAGAGTGATGAGACACATGGGTTCCTAGGCTGGGGAAGGAGTGGAGCATGCTTCTCTCCACAGAGCTGGTCCAAAGAAGGTGTGGCATATCTCTGCCCAAAGGGCATCCTGAATCTTGTAACACCTAACAAAAGAAATGTGGGTGCAGCACTGGTGATCAGAGGATCTTCCTCAAGGCCCAGGAATGGATCTGGTGAGGGGGTCATCCCCCACAAAGTATGAAACAGCCCAAAGGCTAGGTAGTAACTTAGCTACTAGCCACTACTCTTCAGCACCATCTATTGAATCACAGCCCAAACTACAACACCAAAAATTATCCTGCCAATGTACACACTTGTGAAACCAAGCACAAGATTTCATCCACACATAAAGATCCCATACAAAGCCCTGGCCCTCTGAAATCATCCATAAATAAAGTCAACTAATTACACTCAAACTGTATCACAGTTAAAGAAACATCAACTCTCCCAGATGAAAAAGAAGAAGAAACTCTAAAAATCCAAAAAGCCAGAATGACCTCTTACCTCCAAACAAGTCCATTAGCTCTCCAGCGACGGTTCTTAATCAGTCTGAAATGACTGAAGTCACAGACACAGAATTCAGAATCTGGATGGCAAGGAAATTCATGGAGATTAAGGAGAAAGTTGAAACTCAATAAAAAAAAATCAGTAAAATAATCCAAGAGTTGAAAGAAATATTCATTTTAATAAAGAACCAAACTGTACTTCTAGAGCTAAAAAACTCAGTACAAGCATTTCATAATACAATCAGAAGCATGAACAGTAGAGTAGGTCAAGCTGAAAAAAGAATCTCAGAGCTTGAAGACTGGTTCTTTGAAGCAACACAGTCAGACAAAAGTGTTGAAAAAAAATAAGAAAAATGAATAAATGCTCTGATAAATCTGGAATTACTTAAAAAGAAAAAAATAATCTATGACTCATTGGCATTCCTGAGAGAGAAAGAATGAGAATAAGCAACTCAGAAAATATATTTGAGAATATAATCCAATAAATTTTCCATAATCTTGCTAGAGGAATTGACATGCAAATCTCAGAAATACAGAGAACTCTGGCTAGATTCCATACAAAATAACCATTCCTAGGGCACATAGTCATCAGATTCACCAAGATCAATGCAAAATAAAAAATTTCTAAAGGTAGCTAGCAAAAATCATCATGTACAGAGGGAATCCTATCAAAATAGCAGAAGACCTCTCAGCAGAAAACTTATAAACCCAAAGGGATTGGGGTCCTATTTTCAGCATCCCTAAAGAAATGAAATCCCAACTGAGAGTTTCCTATCCCTCTGAATTAAGCTTTATAAGTGAAGGAGAAATGAAATTATCAGATAGCAAATGCTGAGGGAATATGTTTCATTTAGATAAGCCTTTCAAGAGGTCTTAAGGGAGTGCTAAAAATTGAAACAAAAGAAAAATACTTGATACCACAAAAACACAATTCAGCACCTAGCCCACAAGCAATCAAGTCCACATAACAACCAACTAACAGCAAGATGATGGGATCAAAATCACACATATCAATACTAACACTGAATATAAATGGGCTAAATGCCCCACTTAGAAGATATAGAGTGGCTGAATGTATAAAAAGACAAAACCCAACCATCTGCTGTCTTCAAGAGACCGATCTCACATGTAACATCACCTACAGGCTCAAAGTGAAAGAATGGAGAAAGTTCTGTCATGCAAATGAAACAAAAAACAGCAGAAGTAGCTATTCTTATTTCAACTAAAACAGATTTTAACCATAAAATTAAGAAGCAAAATGAAGCACATTACATAATAATAAAGAGTACAATCTAACAGAGGTTTTAGAAGCCTTAGCTATCCTAAATATATAAGCTCCCAACACTGGAGCACCCAGATTCATAAAACATGTTCTTCTTGGCCTATGAAAAAACTGAGACAACCACACAATAATAGTGGGAGGCATCAACACCTTACTGACTGTGTTATATAGATCATTGAGGCAGACACCTAGCAATAAACTCTCTACTTAAACTTGATATTTGACCATTGGGCCTAATAGACATCTACAGAAAAATCCACCCAACAACCAAAGAATACACATTCTTATCTGCAAGTGGAAAATGTTCTACAATCAATTGCATGCTAGGTCATAAAGCAAGTCCGAATAAATTTTTAAAAATCAAAATTATATCAAGCACATTCTCAGACCACAATACAATAAAAATAGACATTAATATCAAAAAGATCTCTCCATACTACAGAAAGACATGGAAATTAAACAACTTGCTCCTGAATAATTCCTGGGTGAACATCAAAAATTTTTTAAATTAATGAAGATAGGAACAATTTGCCAAAATCCCTGGGATATAGCCAAAGCAGTGTTGAGAAGAAATTTTATAGCTCTAAAATATCTTCATTAAGAAGTTATAAATTTGCTTCAAATAAATTAACTCTCAAATTAACAATCTAACATTGCACCTAAAAAACAAGGAATAAGAAGAACAACTCAAACTCAAAGCTAATAGCAGAGAAGAAATAACTAAAATTAGACAATAACTCAATGCAATTGAGATGGAAAATCCATATAGAAGATCAATGAAACCAAGAGTTGATTCTTTTAAAAAAAAATAAGCTTCATAGATGACTAGCTGGAATAACAAAGAAAAAAAAAAGAGAAGATTCAAATAAGTACAATAAAAAATGACAAAGATGAAATTACAACTTATCCCACAGAAATACAAAAGACCCTTAGGGAATACTAAGAAAAATTCTCTGCATACTCATTAGAAAATCTAGAAGAAATTAATAAATTTCTGGAAATATAAATGTCCCAAGATTGACTCAGGAAGAGATTGCAACTCTGCATAGACTAATACCAAGTTCTGAAATTGAATCCATAATAAAAAGCCTACCAACCAAATAAAGTCCTGGACCCAATGGAGTCACAGCAGAATTCTACCAGATATACCAAGAAAGACTGGTATGAATCCTACTGAAACTATTTCAGAAAGTCAAGGAGAAAAGACTCCTTACTAATTCATTCTAATTCATCAGCCTACTACCAAAATCTGGCAGAGACACAGTGAAAAAAAATTTCAGACCAATATTGTTGATGAACACAGATGCAAAAATCCTAAACAAAATACTAGAAACTAAATTTAGTAGCACATCAAAAAGTGAATTCACCAGCATCGAATAGGCTTTGTTCCTGGGACGCAAGCTTGGTTCCACATATGCAAATCTATAAATGTGATTCATCACACATAAACAGAATTAAAAGCAAAACAACATATGATCATCTCAATAGACAGAGGAAAAACTTTTGATAAAATCAACATCACTTCAAGATAAAAGCCCTCAACAGACTAGATATTGAAGGAACATACCTCAAAATAAGAGTCATCTATGACAAACCCACAGCCAACATCTTATTGGATGAGCAAAAGCTGGAAGCATTCCCCTTAAGAACTCAGAACAAAGCTATTCAACATAGCACTAGAAGTTCTAGCCAGAGCAATCAGGCAAGAGAAAGAAATAAAATACATTTAAACAGAAAAAAAAAGTGTCGATATATCTCTTCACTGACTATATGATTCTATACCTAGAGAAAACCAAAGACTCTAACAAAGGCTCCTAGAACTGATAAATTATTTAAGCATGTGTTCTGGACATAAAATCAATGTACATAAATCAACAGCATTTCTAGACACCAATAATATACAGGCTGAGAGTCAAATTGAAAACATGATCCCATTTAAATAATAGCCACACAAAAACTGGAATACTTAAGAATATATCTAACCAAGGTAGTAAAAGATTTCTATAAGGAGAACTATAAAACACTGCTGAAATATATCAGAGATGACACAAATAAATGGAAAAATATCCCATGCTCATAGATAGGAAGAATCAATATTGTAAAAATGGTCATAATGCCCAAAGCACTTTACAGATTAATTGGTATTCTATCAAACTACCAGTGTCTTTCCTCACAGAATTAGATAAAATATACTATTCAAAAATGTATATGGAAGGAATAAGAGTCCAAATAGCCAAAGCAATCCTAAGCAACAAGAACAAAGCTGGAAGCATCCTACTACCTGACTTTAAACTATACTATTTGGCTACAGTAACCAAAATAACATGGTACTGGTACAAAAACACACATAGATAAATGGAAAAGAATGGAAAAGTCAGAAACAAACTCATACAAGTACACCCATCGGGTCTTTGACAGTGTTGACAAAAGCAAGGTGGGAGATAACTCCTTACTCAATAAATGGTGCTGGCATAACTGGCTAGCACGTGCAGACAAATGAAATTAGATCCTTACCTTTCATTACATGCAAAAATAAACTCAAGCTTGGCTAGATATATAAATGTAAAACTTCAAATTATAAAAACCCTAGAAGAAAACCTAGGAAGTAACCTTCTTTATATTGGCCTTGGCAAGAAATGTATGACCAAGTCCCCAAAAGCAATTGCAACAAAAACAACAATTGAGAAGTGGGCCTTAATTAAACTAAAGAGCTTCTGCAAAGCAAAAGAAAGCATATACAGCATTAACAGACAGCCTACATAATTGGAGAAAATATTCACAAACTTTGCCTCTGAGAAAGGTCTAATATTCATAATCTATAAGAAACGTAAACAAATCAACCAGCAAAAAAACAACCCCCATTAAAAACTGGGCAAAAGACATGAACAGACACTTCTCAAAAGGAGACATACAAGCAGCCAACAAATATATTTAAAAAATGCTCCAAATCACTAATCATCAGAGAAATGCAAATAAAAACCACAGTGAGAAACTCTCCTATGCCATCAGAATAGCTTAACATTAGGAGAAATACCTAATGTAAACGACAATTTAGTGGGTGCAACACACGAACATGGCACGTGTATACATATGTCACAAACCTGCACATTATGCACATGTACCCTAGAACTTAAAGTATAATAATTTATTAAAAAAGAAAAAAAAATTGCTCACAAGACTGCGGAGAAAAGGGAATGCTTATATCATGTTGGGTAGGACTGTAAATTAGTTCAGCCTTGTGGAAAGGAGTTTGATAATTTCTTAAAGAACTTAAAACAGAGCTACCATTTGAACCAGCAATTCCATTACTGGGGATATACCCAAAGGAATATAGATCATTATACTAAAAAGACCTATGCACTTGTATGTTCATCACTGTGCTATTTCTAATAGCAATGACATGGAATTGATTAAGGTTCATCAACAGTGGATTGGATAAAGAAAATGTTGTAAATACACAACATGCAATACTATGCAGCCACAAAAAAGAATAGAATAATGTCCTTTGCAGCAATATGGATGCCACTGGAGGCCATAATCCTAAATGAATTAATGCAAGAGCAGAAAACCAAGTACTACATATTCTCACTTACAAGTGGGAGCTATAAACATGGACATAAACATGAGAACAATAGATGCTGTGGACTACTAGAAGTGAGCAGGCTGGAAGGGGAGACAGGGATTGCAAAACTACTTATTGGGCACTATGCTCGCTACTTGAGTACAATATGCCCATGTAACAATCCTGCACATGTGCCCTCTGTATCTAAAATACAGTTTATGTGTTTAATATTTTACCTTCCTGTTAGTGGCTCTGTACATTTTTGATGAGGTGAGCCCAAAGTAGATTTCTGCTCTCATTAAATATATTTGATGCAGGCTGACATAATTCTTTCTTATCTGCCTATTCACTGCTATAACACAAAAAGCTCATGTATTTCACAGATAGTCACTGCTGACTATCCATGCTACTTTCACAATCAGCACACATCATAACACAGCTTAATGTCACTATTTTTAAAGTTTCAACCTTGGCCTGCTGTGCTCCTTCTCTATATCCTTAAATTCTATCTATGTCCCTAAAAGCCAAGATTAAGCGTCAACTACTTAATGCCTTACTTGTTTGATATTCTATGCCAAAATGAATAGTTGGATTTCTTTTGGACTCCTACCAAGTACCATTTAAATCTATATCTTCCTATAATCAATGGAATGGTCCATATATCTGTTTTCAATGGGATTAAGTGATACTTATGGGCAAGACAAGGATGCTGTGAATTTTCAATCACCAACTGCCACAAATTCTTAATATTATAAAGATTAGAATTAAGTAAATGCTGGATAGATACCTGTTGGTTTAAAATATAGACTGAGGCCAGATACAGGTAAGCTTATGCAAGGAGCTGAAGCATATAATTTTTGCACTCAGTATCCCTTTGGGAAAGTGGCTTTGTTCATTTTTGGATATCTTTCATGTAAGAAAATGATAGTACACTGGAGGAGAAAATCATATTGCACAAGAACTGCTGTAAGCAATACTAATACCTAACTTATTTCCCTGCAATGGAGGGTATGAAGTTATGCATGTGCATATTTGTGAGGAGATATGTTTGTAAATCATTGTGCTGACAATAAAATAGAGAGCTCTAAATATATTTTGGTGCATACCTGGCATTTTCTGTCTGAACTCAATAAGAATGTAAATGAAATTGCACAGTCTGCGTATAAATAAGCTGTATGCATAGGCTTGGAATACATATACTGAAGTCATTAGGAAAAAAAGAAACATAGTAAATAAGTTTAATATTTGACTCTTAGACCTGTGGAAATGTCTGAGAGTGCAAAATGTCATCTTTAATGTGGTTTACACAGACTCCATGATATCCAAAGATGAATGTCAAGCCATGGGCGAACAGAAGTAGCACCTAGAAGGAGAAAGGTAATATCTTTACTCAAACATACTTACATTCCAGTTATGACTGAAAATAAAGCATCACTGAACAGACTGAAAAAATAACACAGTAAGAAGGTAATATAGTTTTTGTCTTCTTGTTACTATAAAATGTCAAGTTCTTGTTGTATATACAGTATGCACATACATATTGATAAAAGGGGAACATAGGAACAGAAATGGTATTAAAGTAGCAGAGACATGAAAAAGCTTATTTTTAACTCCAATCCCATTTAATTCTAGGCAACTTGTCAATCTCAGAATAGATTACTTTTTATGCTTCACCATATATTTTAGGAAAAGTTTCTCTAATTCATAGCTGTATCTAACCATGAAAAACCACCTAGGTAGAATCCAAACCTATTTTATGTAAAAATGTTATTCAGATATTTGGATTACATTTATTTTCAAAGTGGTACAAAGTGGGTTATTGTTTTATTTTGAATGGTTGATTACTATTATGAGGGAAGCAATGATAGCCTTAAGGTCATAAAGATTTGTAAAATATGAATAAGAATGGCCTTTATTTGTATTAAATTATGTCTTTGCAGCTCTGTTAGAAGTAACAGGGAGCAGATTAAAGATTCGAGGCACATACGTTCTCATTAATCCTATAAACGCATCCATTTCTAAAATTTTATTTAAACCACATATAACACAAACATCCCTAACTTTCACTTTGTCAAAGTCTTTGCCTCAAAGTATTAGAAGGAACTAAATAAAGTTGCCTTCTTCATTTAGAGAATCAATTGTTATTTCATATTATTGTCACAACTTTATAGTCACTGTATTCTTGTAATTGTATACATTATATTTAAAAATATGACTGTTTCATTGTTAAATGTCTACTACATTGTAATATCTTAAAACCAATTAAAATACATAAATAGAAGAAAATTTTGTCTGTTGTCATAACTTGGTATTTTGAATGGCTTGGGATGAAGGATCAAATGAGGCAAAAGGTATCATTTTCTTAATTTCTATTTTTCTATCATATTTTTATGTGAGGTTCTTAAAATTCATTAGTCATTATTTTCCACGTTTCTAGTTTATTAATTACTCAGGTTTTTTTTCTATTTTTCTATAGAATATTCCAAACTCTTCATACTGTTTTGCTAGTGTTAAATTTGAAGTCGTTAGTTGCAAAAATGTAAAATGTATGTCAGTGGAAATTAAGCCATCATATTCAGAAGATAAAATGCTTCTGCCCCAAAATGGAAGAGGTAAAGTTTAATGAAATAGAATATATTTAAGTCTATCATTATTATAGTCTTAAACATTCAGAGTTGAGGCAAATAAATGGAACATATCTCATCGTATGTATAGACACGTATCCAAGCATCTTTGAAAAGCAGAACTCTTTAGTCATAATTTTTTTCTGTATGAAAATGATTTCATTTCTAAAGTCAGTGATGCTATAATTTTAAACAGACCATATATGGTTTAAGAAAGGAATGTAGAGAAACTGGATTCACATTTGTTTCCAAAGTGGGAGTCAAGTCTTCATTGTTTCTTTTGCTGTTGAATAAAGCTGAGGACATTGGGTAGATCAAGTGCACAAGGAGTATGTGCATGTGTATTTTATACACATATATAGAGGGTTTACATTTATAGCAATTTAGAAATTCTTAATCTAATTGAAAGAAGAAAGAAATCAGTAAGTTTGGGGAGTAGCTCATCACAGAAACCTTATACATCTTAGATCTCAAGTTGGTCAAAGTTTGATAAACATTAATGCTTCTCATCCATGGAATAAGAGAGCAAATAACTAAAATATTTGTTGTATTCTATTTCTTATTTCTTTTTTTCTAAATGAAACAAAAATGACTCAGGTTTAAGCTTGATATATAAAGAACTTGGACGTTGTTACTCGTGTCCTTAGGACAACAAGAAAAAAGACATCGTGCAAACTGAAAATTAATGATTGTTTTTTGGCCCATCAGAGAAGTAAAGTCACTGTGAAACTACCATTGCAGTATCTGGAGATACAGGTGAATGTAGAGAGTCACAGGTGGAATGGGCTCACCCAAAGAAGTAGCTGTTGGAGTCATAATCAGTTGGGTCCTATCCTGTAGAAGTATCTAAACAGTAATTTTGTTGAATATTGAAAGGTGAATGTGGGCTAATACAAGAGCTGGGAGCTGCAGAGGCACGCATACTTGCCTGGGCTTTACATCTGAAAATCATGATGTTCTATAGGTGAAGAGCCAAAAAGGATCCCATCATGGTTCTGACAGGGTTAGCGAAGGGTAACCATTGTAAAGAAAGTATTCCTAGATTCTTCTCCATAACATTCTCCTCTTTCACCTAAGGAGTAAGGGAAGGCTGAGAAGCACTGTGAATGTCACAACCTCGGGAAGACAAGCCTATTAAGAGAATGATAAGAGACATCGTAGTACAGATTATCTTCCCTCCACCATACCTTAGCACCACACAAATGGAGCTCCAATATAGCAGTGTGTTGAAGCTGAAACAGTTGTGAGATACACATCCTACCTGAAGAGGAGATTTTAGGGAAAACATAAGATACAAGGGAGACAAAAAGCAGACATTAGAAAAATTTGAAGCTATCAGGCACCCATAGCTACAAACATTAAATTCAGCCCAATTCCTAGTCAGATAAAATAGATACCTTATGGTAAAAACATGTTTACCATAGTTTGTATTTCCAGACACTTCATGTCTGGCTTTCAATAAAAAATTACAAGGCTTGCTAAAATGCACATAAAACACTGTCTGAAGAGGCAAAGCACCCATTAGAACCAGACTCAGACTTGGCACAGATGTTGGAGTTATCAGACAGGAAATTTAAAATAACTATAATTAGTATGTGAAGGGCTCTAATGGACAAAGTAGATAAAACGCAAAATCAGATGAATAACATAAGCAGAAAGGAACATGAGAAAGAGTGTCAGTGGGAAATTAGAACCCTTGTACACTGTTGGTGAGAATGTAAAATGCTGTAGCCAAGACAGAAAACAGCTTGGAAGTCTCTCAAAAATTAAAAATAGAATTACCATATGATCAGCAATCCCACTTCTAGTTATGTGTCCAAAAAATATGAAATCAATATGACAAAGAGTTATTTTTACTCCCGTGTTCATTGCAGTGTTATTCACAATAGCTAAAATATGGAAACAATCTAAGTTGTCTATAAACAGATGCCTGGATCTAGAAAACATAGTATAAATGTACAATTACATATTATCGAGCCTTAAAAAAGAAAAAAATTCCCTGCCATTTGCAACAACATGGATATGGATGAACCTGAAGGAGATTATGGTAAGTGAAATAAGTCAGCCAGAGAAGGACAAATTGTGCATGATTCCAGTTATTTGAGGTATCTTTAATAGTCAAACTCTTAATAACAGAGAAAATGGGGGCTGCTAGGGCCTGAGAAATGGGAGAAATAAAGAATTGTTAAAAAAAAAGTTTCAGTTATGCTAAGTGAATAATTTCCAAAAACCTGTTGTACAGTCTCTTTAGTTAACAATACTGTATTATATGCCTCTAAACTTGTTAAGAGGATAGATTTTATGTTAAGTATTCTTAGAACAAAACAAAAAAAAAAAGCAAAATGAAACAATCAACTACATCAACAAAAAGGGCCACAAGAAAACTCTGGGAGGTGTTGTTTATGCCTATTAACCTAAGTGTAGACGTAACATTATGGGTATTGACATATGTCCAAAAATGAACACATATGTCATCACAATTTTCATGCATGCATCATCAAAATTAGCACATTAAATGTGTAGTTCTTTGTATATCAATTATGCCTCAAAGAAGCTTTTAAAAAATTAAGAGGTTATGATAAAAATAAAATACATGGTAACATAAATGAAGAATACTGTTTATGGTCTTATTAATAGATTGGACATGACCAAAAAAAATCTGTGAGCTTGAAGATAAGCTGATTAAAAAAATTCTCAGCCTGAATTGCAAACACAGAAATGTGTGTTAAAAAGAGAACTGTGATACTACTTTGAAGGGTGTGACATAGGCATAATTGGAACACTAAAAGAAGAAGAAAGTGAGAATGTAGTAGAAGCAATATTTGAAGTAACAATGGCCAAGAATTATTCAAAATTAGTTACAAACATCAAACTGAGATTCACAAAATTAGAGAGCTCAGAGAATAAATACTAAAAATGTAATTGTGGGAATATTGTATTCAAACTCCAGGAAACCAAAAACAAAGAAAAAAATGTCTTAGAAGACAGTATGTAGAAATAAGTGTAATACATAAAATATAGAAAATACATAAGAAAACATCTTGACCATAGAGGAACAAAGGTATGAATTGCAGACTTTTCAACAAAAGCCATGCAACAAATAAGTGCTAGTCAAATATTTCATGTTAACAAAATAAAATAAATAACCTAGAATAATATGTAAGTGAATATTTCCCTCAAAATCGAAAAATAAATATATGCATTCTAGAACAGACACTGAAAGAATTCATTGACAACATACCCGTGCTATAAGAAATGTTAAAAGGAGTCCTTCAGACAGGTCAATAATATAAGTCACAAACTTGTGTCTACATAGAAAAATGAAAGAAAATCAGAGAAAGATTAAATGAAGATAAGGTAAAAACTTTTTCTCAATGTTAAATTATATAAAGAATTACTGTGTAAAATAATAATAACAGTAATAATGCATTGAGTAATTATAGCATATAAGTAAGTGAAATAAGTGACAACAATATCAAAGGGTCTGGAGAAAGAAATTAGGGGAAAAAAACTATTGTATAAGGTTATAATCAAAGACAACAACACACTCATACGTACATACATACACACACATACACAAACATCTAAAAAGACAATTAGAATAGGTATGCTCAGAGAGCATATAAAATTGAAACATGTGAAACACTCAAAACAAGGGAAGGCAGAAAGAGAACTGATCGAAAGCAACAAATGGAAAACAGCTGCAATTATGGGAGATACTAATCTACTTATATCGAAATAATAACTTTAAATGTGAATAGTCTAAATATACCAATTAAAAATAGAAATTGTTCAGCTGTGGACAACCTTTAACAACAACCACAAAAGGTAGAAATTGTTAGAATGGATAAAAACAAGACCCACCGTGTGCTGAGTACGAGCATCTCTTTTTTTTTTTTTTTTTTTTTTTTTTGAGACGGAGTCTCGCTCTGCCGCCCAGGCTGGAGTGCAGTGGCCGGATCTCAGCTCACTGCAAGCTCCGCCTCGCGGGTTCACGCCATTCTCCTGCCTCAGCCTCCCGAGTAGCTGGGACTACAGGCGCCCGCCACCTCGCCCGGCTAGTTTTCTGTATTTTTTAGTAGAGACGGGGTTTCACCATGTCGGCCAGGATGGTCTCGATCTCCTGACCTCGTGATCCACCCGTCTCGGCCTCCCAAAGTGCTGGGATTACAGGCTTGAGCCACCGCGCCCGGCCTGCATCTCTTTACATATAAAGAGATTCGTAAGTAAAATTAAAAGCACAAAGAAAAATATACCATACTAACACCAACTAGAAGAAAGCTAAAGAAATTTTATTAATTCCAGACAGGGAAGTCTTTAGAACAATGAAAATTATCAGGGACAAAGAAATCCATTAGCTAATATGTGAGACAAAAAACTGATTAAACTCCAAGGGAAAAAAACACAGATACTTTGTTACAGTTGGAGACAATAACACCTCTTCTTTTAATTAAAAAATAAGTAAGAACATAGTTGACCTATATAGCACCATAATTAACTTGACCTCTTTGACATTTATAGAATTCTTTATTTAATAACAATCACATACTTATTATTACCAAGATTTCATGAAACATTTATACACATAGACCATATTCTGGGCCACAATACACACCTGAAAACTGTGCATATATTATTGTTCTATTATAAAGAAACATGCATGCATATGTGTATTGCAGCACTATTCACAGTAACAAAGATGTGGAGTCAACCTAAATGCTCATCAATGATAGACTGGATAAAGAAAATGTGATACATATACACTGTGGAATACTATGCAGCCATAAAAAAGAATGAGATTATGTCCTTTGCAGGAACATGGATGAAGCTAGAGGCCATTATCCTTAGCAACCTAATCAGGAAAAGAAAACAAAATACCACATGTTCTCCCTTATAAGTGAGAGCTAAATGATGAGAACACTCGGACACAAAGAGAAGAACAACACACACGGGGGCCTATTGAAGGATGGAGGGTTAGAGGAGGGAGAGGATCAGGAAAAATAACTAATGGGTACTAGGCTTCACATCTGGGTAATGAAATAATCTGTATAACAGACCCCCGTGATGAAAGTTTACCTATGTAACAAACCTGCACATGTACCCCTGAATTTAAAAGTTAAAAAAATAAACAATCTAAAATCAATAATATAAGTGTTATGTACTGAATGCTAGAGTCCTTGCAAGATTCATATGTTCAAACCTTAAACCCATCATAACTACGTTTAAAAATAGGGCTACTGAAGAAGTACTTAGCGTTAAACGAAATCATAGGACTGGGGCTTTGATTCAGTAGGATTAGTGTTTTTACAAGGAAAAACACCATAGAGTTCTCCTTCTTTCTGTGACAGTGCACAAATAAGAGGTCTACTGAATTTGTGCTAATTTGTTAGAGTAATCATAAGGACTTAATAAAATGAGGAAGTAGGCACACTTCTCCTCCAACTGGGAACAAATAAAGCTATCTTCTCTGACCACCTCTTTTCAGTATCATATTAGAAATCTTTTCCAGTGCAGCAAGACAAAAAAAAAAAAAAAAAAAAGGAAATAAAAAGTGTACCAACAGGGGAGAAAAAATGAGAATGTCTTTGTTTACAGATAATATAATTATTTATATAGAAAATCCCCAAGCTCTCTCTGTGTGTGTGTGTGTGTGTGTGTGTGTGTGTGTGTGTGTGTATCCTGACATTAATAAGCAAGGATAGAAAAGTTTCAGGATATATGGTTAATATACAAAGTTAAATTATTTCCCAATATATTAGTAACAAACAATTGGAATTTGATATAAAGCTAGAGGCTACTAAGATGTGGTGATATTAAAAATAAATAAAAAGGAAAACACATCGGTAAAGTCACAGAATAGAGATCCTAGAAATAGAACCACATGAATATAGTCAATTGATTTTAGTCAAAGGAGAAAAAGCAATTAGATAGAATAGTTAGTCTTTCCTACAGGTAATTCTGGAACACTTGGCAGCCCACTAGAAATGAGCAGATACCTTATCCCTTTCACAAAAATTAACTGATAATAGATGTGAATGTAAACACAGTTATGAAATTTCTAGATGAAAACTTAGAAGAAAAATTAGACAACCTTAAGTTTAGTGATGAGTTTTTAAATATACCACCAAAAGCATGTTCTGCAAAAAGAAAAATTAATGGTTGACTTTATTAAAATTTAAAACTTCTGGTCTATAAAAGACACTGCCATAAGAATCAAAAGAGAAACCACAGAACAGAAGACAATATTCTCAAAACATACATCTAATAAAAATTGGTATAAAATAGAAAGGGCATTGGAAACTCAATAAGAATAAAGCAAACAACACTATTAAAAGGGATAAAATATATAAACAGAAACTTCACCAAAGAAGATATGCAAATAGAACATATATACACAGCAAAAAATAGCATTATTTGTCATTAGGAATCTGCAATGTAAAACAGCAATGAGTTACCACTACACCCTTAATAGAATGGCTAAAATCCAAAATATCGGACAACAACAAATGTTGGTAAGGATATGGAGCAAAAGTATCTCTCGTTCAGTACTAGAGGGAAAACAAAATGATAAAAAAATTGGAAGAAATGTTGACATTATTTTTAAAAATTTAAACATCATCTCACCACATAAACCAAACTAATTTGAAAAGTCATGTCCACACACAAAAACCTATGTGTGAATTTCATTTCAGTATAATTTATAATCTTCAACAATAGAAGACAAAGAAGGCTTTCCTCAAAGGTGAATGGATAGACAAATGGTGGTACATCCCTACCATGGAAAATTATTTAATAATAAGAAGAAATAAACTGCTAAGCCACGTAAGAATATGGATGAATATGGAATACATATTGTTAATTGAAATTAGCCAATCTGAAAACACTGCATATGGTATAATTCCAATTACATGACATTCTGAAAAAGGCAAATATATAGATATATTTAAAAGTTCAGTGCTTGCCAGGGATGTAGGGGAGGAAAGGTGAGGCTTAATAACTGCAACATAGGGAATATTTAGAGGGATGAAACTTCTGTGTATGATGCTGAAATTTTAGACACATAAGAGTTTGCATTTGTCAAAATCTATAGAATTTTAATGCACAAAATGTAGACCTTAGTGATTACAAATAAAATTATTCAAGTGATACTGAGATCCCAGGAGGTCATACAGAGTGTCACAAAACAATCTAAATGTAGTCCAAATAAATGTATGAATTTATCTCACTGAGAAGAGGTGGCTGGGGGAAAAGGTGCTAGTCTAAGTAACTTTGGATACTATTTGATAATGGAATAGAGTTGGAGATATTGGTAAGACTTCATTTTTACCTGAATATAGGTACATATTGTTACATATAGAAATATTTATGAATATGTGTATATACATGTTTTATTAGGCACACATATTTGCTTGTTTGCATTTTTAACTGACAGCCCCTGAAAGCAATGCCACATAAGTAGCAATGAGCACATCTAGAATCTAGATTCTAGGATTGGGGTAGGAAATGTACAAGATAAATCTGAAGCATCCTGCAGTTCTAGAAATTTAGGAAAATCTAAATAAGGAAATCAAACACATACACTCAATGATATATAGCTTTCTACGTGTTAACAGCCCCTCTACCTAGAGTAATTGCCTAGGCTCCGAAGTTAGTGTGTCTGGACTATTAGGTGAACTCCATCTCCGATATTTATTGTGGGTTCTTTTCTATTTCCCTAAGTGTTGACTGGTCAGAGAAATAAAGGGAAAGAGTACAAAAGACAGAAATTTTAAAGCTGGGTGTCTGGGGGACACATCACACATCAGCAGTTTCCTTGATGCTCCTGAGCCATAAAACCAGCAAGTTTTTATTAGCAATTTTCAAAAGGGAGGGAGTGTATGAATAGGGTGTGGGTCACAGAGATCACATGCTTCACAAGGTAATAAAATATCACAAAGCAAATGGAGGCAGGGTGAGATCACAGGACCACAGGACAGGGCAAAATTAAAATTGCTAACGAAGTTTCAGGCATACATTGTCATTGATAACATCTTATTAGAAGACAGGGTTTGAGAGCAAACAACCGGTCTGACCAAAATTTATTAGGCGGGAATTTCCTTGTCCTAATAAGCCTGGGAGCATTGCGGGAGACCAGGGCTTGTTTCATCCCTTTGCCTATGACCGTAAAAGCCATCCCTAAAGTGGCCATTTTAGAGGCCTCCCCTCAGGGTGCATTCTCTTTTTCAGGGATGTTCCTTGCTGAGAAAAAGAATTCAGCGATATTTCTCCTATTTGCTTTTGAAAGAAGAGAAATATGGCACTGTTCCGCCCGGCTCACAGGCAGTCAGTGTTTAAAGTTATCTCCCTTGTTCCCGGAACATTGCTGTCATCCTGTTCTTTTTTCAAGGTGCCCAGATTTCATATTGTTCAAACACACATGCTCTACAAACAATTTGTGCAGTTAACGCAATCATTACAGGGTCCTGAGGCGACATACATCCTCCTCAGTTTACAAAGATGACGGGATTAAGAGATTGAAGTAAAGACAGGCATAGGAAATCACAAGGGTATTGATTGGGGAAGTGATAAGTGTCCATGAAATCTTCACAATTTATGTTCAGAGATTGCAGTAAAGACAGGTATAAGAAATTATAAAAGTATTAATTTGGGGAACTAATAAATGTCCATGAAATCTTCCCAATTTATGTTCTTCTGCCATGGCTTCAATCAGTCCCTCCATTCAGGCTCCCGGACTTCTGGCAATGCTGGACCTGAATCTGAATCTCCTTCTCTATCTAAATAGTGATGTTGGAAAGTTTGCTCAATTACTCTGTGCTTCATTTCATTTGCATAATTGGAATAATAATGTTTTACTGCACAGGATTAAATGAATATTAATGTTGATAATTTTTATTAGTAGTGCAATGCCTTTCTCAAAAAAGTCTTAAATAAATTTTGTGACTACTATTTATATCTTTTTTATAAGTTTGAATCATGCTACGGGATAATGTTTAAAAATAAATACTAAGTTATTTGTAATATTTTGAAAACCAAAAAGAGTACATAAAAACATTTGATTTTCCTTCAATAATTCATATTCTTACGACTACATTCCACACAAGATGAAACCAACTTTTTCTATTTTCCACTAAAAACTTCCCTACTATAAGGGCAAGGAAATAAAATTCCATTTCATGTCAGTCCTAATAGGTACATTTAGTAAATGTAGAATACTAACTTTATTATTTCAAAGGATCTTGTTTGAAAGCCTATTTAATTTCTGTTTGTAGAATTAAGTTACCATTGTTGTGCTGAGACTAACAGAGTAGCCTGAAGAAAACTGCCAGGAGGTTAATTACCAAGTTTTCTTGAAAATCAACAACTTATTTTTTTCAGCTGCCTTTTCCAATAAGGAAGCCCTTAGGGTATTTATTGCATGAGGAACATTACTATTAGCACGTTTTTATTTTCTCTGAAAAGCTCCATATTCCAAATGAAATTTACTTCTTAAAAGAAAAAGTAAAACACATTTGGAAATCACAACCAAGCACTTCTAAAATAACACTTTCAGTTCACAAATACACTTACATACTTAAAAATGTTGTGAATTTAAAACTAAAGTTACCTGTATTTGTTTCAAAGGACAATGCACCATTACATGTTTTAAGTATAATTTGCATTCTTTTCTCTCAATATAATAACCAAAGCTTTGAAATACAGTATGCAAATCAATTTAAAAATTCAACAAGAAAGTTGAATTTTATGATTAATTAACATTCTGAATGTTTTTAGGGCATATAAAAGAGGCTACCTATTACAATGATAGCATTCCAATTGTATCTAAAGTTCTTTTAAATGTGTTATCACTCAGTACATTTTCCTTGCCCAATAAAACTTGGTTATTGGTGGCAGTACTTTTACCATTAATATCCTGAGCTTGGCTTCCCAATGCTTTTTAACAGTTGTCCAGGCAACCACTCTCAATATATTATCCTTAAGAGTCAGGACGAATTTTATTTATCATTCTGTATTCCATCCAATTCTTTCTCTGTCACACACACTTCTGAGGATGTCATCATGATTCTGCTTGGACATTTCCAGGAATGAAGAAATCATTACAAGATACAACATCATCATCCATTTGAGGAAAGTTTCATATAGTGAAGTGTTATTTGTTAGTTTAAACCAAAAGGAACGGAACCATTATTTCCCATCACTGAAGCAAATTCACTTTCTTCAGATGATTAAAATAAAAATTGAGCCTCTTTCCAAAAAGAATAAATTTACTGCAAAGGAAGCTTGAAAATTTTGTAGTTGTGTACACACAGGAAGTAAATAGAAATGGCTCCATGAGCTTGCTAACCTTGGCAAATTCTGCCTGTATCTCAACAGATAATGGTGAATTACACAGTGAAGAAATTCATCCCGTGAACCTACACAGTACAATATTGAAATAGGAATAGGCTAATCACAATAACAATAACGACAAGTGGTCAGGACAAGAGGATCACTGGGCCAGGTAATTTTGAAATGCAGGTAGGCAAATATTGCTAAGTCTTTCTACCGGGAAAAAAGAAAATATTCTTTTCTTTCTGGATCTAGTGCTCCATGGGAATGGCCTCCAAATTCATCACTGTGTATCATGCTTGCCTCATTTTCTTTGATTCGGGTTCTTTCCTTTGATATATCATCCCTCTTTCACAATAAATGTTCATCTTTTATTTCTCAGCCTGTTTCTTAACAGTAGAAAGTTGGAAGCCTGAAGTCCTTTTGCTTCCCCTGATTTTTATTAAGTTTTTAAATTGTCTTTTTCTTTTTACTCTAAGCTGGTAGTCCTTTTGCCAGTATAACTTTATTAAAACTTTATAAGTTTCTTATATGTCTGTGGTGAGTTTATTCCATGTTCCAAAAGCCACATGTATATTATATCTCTCTATCTTCCTTTACATATCAGGCTGATGAGAGACAACACCCTTAGGATTCTTAGAAGCCCTTAATAAGATTCCTAAAGCTAAAACCTTGATTCAATTTTTAATACCAGATATTTCACTTTGTGAATCTTTACATGCAAAAGACACTAAGGATTTGAGTATTATTCAGGAAGACCTAGATCTTGTCTATTTTCTCAAATTTTGGTTGCAGATTAAAGAATTTCTTTATTAGATCATTTCTCTCCTTATTCCAGGTTGCTAGGGTCAATCGATTGACATTTAGATTAAAACATTCTGCCTGACGCATTAGTCAGATGTTCAATAATTTAAATATATATTTCATTTTTCACAATATCACAGAAAACCGTTTTGCTAATTGTTTTCTTTCTCCAAAATGTTAAAACATAATTTTCACCACTTCTCCAGTTGTTATAAAGTGAGCATCAGTTTTTCAACATATGCTAACAGTTTTCCTACCACATTTCCAGCCTCTACATGGTTCCAGCCAATGCCAGGTGGTTTACATTTTTGTCTTTCCGACTTAAAACAAAAAATCTGAATTAATTCTCATAGCTCCACAGGTTGTCAGAGCCTGTTTTCTGATGTGGGCTGGTTCAGCTGGGGCCAGATGGTCTCAAGTGGCCTCATTCAACTTTCTGGGATAGGCAGCCTGGTTGGTGTGAGGGAAAAACTTTATTCACATATCTTGTGATTAACTGTGTCAACTGGGGCAATGGCTAAATGTGTCTCATTATTCAGTAGTCTAGCTCAGCTTTTCTCACCAGCTAGAAAAAGTTGCTAGTGCAAAACAAGGCAAGTCTGTTGGAAAGCAGTTCTCCTTGGGCTTCCTCAATAACACCAATCTGTTGCTCTCGCCTCTGATGGCAGTTATCTTTTCAACTGTTAAGTGAATGGCATATATATTGGGGTTTTTGCTTGGCAGCAACCAAATTTGATTTATTATTTTTCTTAAGTTAGGTAACTCTTGTAACAACCAAGTAGAAAATTTCAGAAACCTTTCAGAATAAAGTTTAGTTTCCCCTAAAGTCATAATATGAGCCAATGGGAAAGAAAGTAAACATTTTATTCCAAGCTGTATTTCAAGGACAAAAAATTTCCATCAATCCCAGTGCCCAGATATCTAGAACTTTGGAACTTTTCACTTGTGACTTTTTAAGTGAAGTATGTAAGTGAAGGTCAGCATAGTCCAGTATAGCATAATGAGAAGTACTCAAGCCAGAATGGCAGAAAGATTACGTTTATTACACAAATATCTGAGAGAGGAGGACAGGCTGCATCATAAGGCCCACAGGAAGGGAGGTGGGGGATATCTAGGATACAGGATCTTAACCAGTATGTGGGAAGCAAGAGGGAGAGATGGTTTTCTGTGGGTCAAAGACTTTATTGGGGTCTAGGGCATTATAGAGGTGGGTTTCCTATGAGAGGATTGGTTGGAAAATTTAAAGGGAACTCAAGGCTAAGCACAGAAACTCGGGTTACATTACCCGAGTTATGTAACCCTGGTTACGTTACCAGGTTCACCAGGCCTAAAGAAGAATGAAGGTTATCAAATGGTTTAGGGTATAGGACCTTATCTACCTAGAACATGAAAACAGAAATTATTTGGAGACTGCCTCAAAGTATGCAACTCAATGGTGACAAGCCAGGGATAAGACAAGAAGATGAATGCTGAGGCAATATTAATACAAACGAGAGTTATAATACCAGTATAGCTTCTGAGTCTGATTCACAACAAGAAAGACAGAGTCCATTCAGAAGGCATAGATACACTTAACCACTTTACACTGAAGGGGGAAAATTTGCTGGACAATATAGGATGATGAAATTATTATCATTTATGAATAATTACTTAGATTTTACCATATTACCTTATTAATAATAACACTATGATGTAATTAATGTATATTTATTTTGTTTTCAAAATTTTGTTATATCCAATATATTTGTCTATCTATTAAAAAGGTCTCATTTTTAATGTTTGGGTAAAGTTGAACATGCTTATATATTTTACATATACTTGAAAAGTATTGATTCTTCTCTTTACACACATAACAACTTTGAAAGGACGATGCCACATAAATCATGTATATTTTAGCTTGGTTATATTGGAAAACAGCTGAAAACTCTGCTATATAAAGGTAATTTTGTTTTTTATTTTCCCCTGAAAGTCAAAACATTTATCAGAATATTGATAAGAAGAGAGTAAGGTACAGCATTTTTTTACACCTGCATTATGTAATAATATGCTCATAATAATTGGCCCTTAGGGAAAGCGAGTAGTCTGAATATGCATGAACTATTGTGGAAGCTATTGACGAATGAGAAAGGAGAGTGCCCTGGCAGACACATTTAGATATTTAAGACCTTCAGTTCATAACCTCTGTGGGAGTCATTTGATTTATGGCCTTTATTTATCCCTGAATGATATAATGCTTTACTTAACTACCTAGAAATGTCTGGTTCCTAATCTTGCCAAAAAAAAAAACCCAAAAATCCCATTTTATTATTTTGCAAATCTCTGTTTGTGTTTTCTGATTGTATTTTTAAGAATCTGTATATTTCTTCTTTGCAACCACTCCTAATTTTTAGACCCCCAATTATGGTTGCTTTTTTAAATCAGACAATTATGTTTGGTATTCCTATGTATTTGAAGCTACATTTTAACCTTAGCTTTTTCTGTTAAACATTTTCAGTAGGAAGTTATTTGAACTTTACTGTGCTATAAACACATAGATGAGGAAAATAACTTTTAAAATTACCTTTAGAAATGCTTAGATATTGTAGGTATAAATAAATGTTTTTCTTAACTGTAGCTGAAGATACTACTTTACTATCCTGAATTAATATCTTCTCTTCAAATGGATATCTCTATTTGAAACAAAAATGAAAAGATCCATATTGTGCTTAAATCTGTCATGTTCCAAAGAGCTTTAAAACTAATGATTGTGGTGTTTAAAAGGCACTGTTATCAAATATCAGAAGATAGGGTTTGTTTGTTCAAGTTTAAATGCGGCATGTACTATTGGAGAACTGAATTTTTGCAAACGTTAAAAAAAGACATGTTGGGCTCAAGATTGCTATGCCTACAAGTAATTGAGATTTCTACAACTTTACAAATATGACTTCTAAATCAATTACAAACTAATTAGGACATATTCTCTTTTTCATAAATGAAAGCACTAGAAATTCAGTAATATTGCTTGATCGGTCATTTTGGATTATTGATATTCTGTGTGCAAATGCTGAGATTTCAGTTTCCTTGAACTTAATTTAAAAGGCATTTATTTGATAAAATACTGATTCTTCTTTTATATTAAACTTGTTGCTGGGATTTAGGGGAATATTTAACACAATAAAACACAATGCAATTATAGAGGTTTTTTTTTTTTTTTTAAATAAGCCTCATGATTTGAGAAAGTATAACTAAAAAGCAAGAATTGAAGGTTCCAGCTTTTAACATGTAGCTAAATGTGGTAATATACAATTGTGCATAGAAATAGGAACAGGGCTGATCCTAGTCATTTGAAACTGTCTCACTTGTATCAATAAACAGACATATGTTCCACTGAATTATACCTCAACCATTGTTTTTTTCTTACTCACTAATAGCATTAAAAGAACGAACAGAGCTATTAAAAGATGAAGAGTGAATGTGATATAAGAAATTGTAAAACTTTGGTGCAATACATATGCATTACTCACCTACATGCTTTTCTGTATCCAAGTCACATATATTTGTATATATCTTACCTTTCTAAAATTTTGATTTTGAATGTGCATTTATGCTAAATATGTATAAATAAAAATCACAAAATACATAAAGAACTTTATTTTAAAATTATATGTCTCATGAACATAACTGACAGAAATATTTAATAACACTTGAGAAATAAAAAGGATGACAGAACAGAGGAAATTCAATGAATTTAAATTACTGTTTTGATCTTTAATATTTATAAATAATATAAAAAATAAGGTGATATTTTTAAAGTATATATGTGTGCTTTTCCATAATAGTTATGATAAAGTTATAAATAATTTGGTCTTTTTAATTGAACCACTCTACAAATTGGTGTGAGAATCACACACACAAAAGTACCACACTCACACTCACACACGCACACAAACACACGAAAAACTGACTACTTTTTATTCTGGCTTACAGTGGAAGAAAACTTGTGGTTATTCAGTTTTTGACCTGTGCAAAGTTTGCCTAGTTTTTGTCTAGCCACAGGTAAGCTTGCTCATTGAAAGTATTTTTGTCCAGCACCACTGAAATGAGTCCTTGTCCTGCTAATCAAGCATTTCTAACTGTACGACCCTTATTGTTTCAAAATGCTGATTCAAATATCTAATTGCCAGTGTGAATGCAATTCATCTGAGTCATTAGATGACGAATTTCATAAACAGCAGACGTGTTCAATCTACATGGTGTGGTATAGTAACAATCTGCCTCATTCACTCTGTAATTACCATCTGTTTTTACTGATGTGGTAGAATTTGCCAATGTCATATAAATGACACCTGGGGATGCTTATAATTAGCAATACTGTAAGTGGTAGATTATTATTAATGACGTATTACATACATATTCAGGATGGCTCTTAAATTTTGGAAATTTCATTTTGAACATTATAATTATTCCACTTGAAAATTATGCTTAATATTAATCACTCAAATCCTTTCTTTTTAAATATTGTCAGATTTTGTTTTCATTTATAAGAAATTAATGCACATCTAGTACCAACATATCATGTTTTTAAAATTGTGTCATTCAGTTAACGCTTGCAGAGTATGTAGGTGCCTGGCCTCCAATAATGCACTAAAGATATAAAAATTAAAATTTTAAGCCCTTACTATCAAGGAATTAATATGTTTGTAGATTGCAGATAATAATGAAATCAATTTATTTATAATTCAGGTGTGAGATATGAAACAGGCAATTTTGCGAGCATTAGGGTAGTAGTCAGGTGCATCTTCTTAAAGAAGGTGATAAATAAATGAATCTTCCTAACATAGGTAATGTTAGGTGCCAACTTGACTTGGTTATGGTGTCCAGTTATTTGGTCAAACATTAGTCTAAATGTTGCTGTGAAGGTATTTTGTACATGTGATTAATAATTGCAATTAGGGTTGGGAGCAGTGGCTCACGCCTGTAATCCCAGCACTTTGGGAGGCCAAGGTGGAAGGATCACGAGGTCAGGAGATCGAGACCATCCTGGCCAACATGGTGAAACTTCACCTACTAAAAATACAAAAATTAGCTGGGCGTGCTGGTGCACACCTGTAGTCCCAGCTACTCGGGAAGCTGAGGCAAGAGAATTGCTTGAACCCGGGAGGCAGAGGTTGCAGTGAGCTGAGATCACACCACTGTAACTGCAGCCAGGCGACAGAGCAAGGTTCCATCTCAAAAAATATAAAATAAAAAATAAAAAAATTATAATTAGTTAATTATGTTTATTTATCTGTTATCTGTATGAGAGAGATTTATTTGAGAAATTGTTTTATATAATTGTGAGGGCTTGGATTCTGAAATCTGTAGTGTAGGTCAGCAAAATGGAAACTCAGGCAGGAATTTTATGTTACAGTCTTAAAGCAGAGTTCATTTATTTTCCAGTAAATCTCAGCTTTTTCTCTCAAGACCAACTTATTGGACGAGTTCCACCCATATTATGAAAGGACATCTACTTAAAGTATCTCTCTCTCTTTCCTTCTCCCTATATGTATATATCTCTCTTAAACATGTGTAGGGAGAGAGAGAGAAAGAAAGACTAGAAAACAGAATCAATACGATAGAGATACACACACACACACACTCACACACACACACACACACACATCCTGGATAACCCAAACTGATACAGATTTGATCCTGAGAAGTTAGGGTACTGCTGTAACAAATACCTAAAAAGGAAAATGGAGAAGTGGCATTGGAATTGAATAATGATAGAGACTGGAAGAATTTGAAGCATTTGATAGAAAATATGTAGATTGCTTTGAAGAGACTGTAGAAATATGGATGTTAAAACAATACTGGTGAGGGCTCAGAAAGAAGTGAGAAGAGATGTAGAGAAAATTTCTACTTCCTTAGAGAATACATATATCATTATGAACAGAATGTTTTTGGTGAGGGATATAGAAATAAGAAATATGTTATGAAAATTGAAGGTGATCCATGTTTACAGTGGCAGACAACTTTTCTGAAATATATTACTCAAAGAAGATATGTTGTAATGTTAAATCCCCAATACTAAAAGTGTGATCTTACTTAGAAATAGGGTTATTGAAGATATAATTACTTACATTAAATTAAGTCATAATGGATAAGGCTGGCTGCCTAACCCAATATGACTGTGTCCTCCTAAGAAGATGTCCATGTGAAAACTGAAAGCCACACACAGAGCCACAAACCCTAAGGCAGAGATTGGAGTCATGAAGCTGTAAGCCAAAAAACACCAAAGATTGCAGCCAACAGCCAGAAGCTAGGAAGAGGCATGGAAGATATCAGTACAGGTTTCATAGGAAGCAGGGTACCAATGACACCTTAAGCTCAGAGTTACAGTCTCCAGGACTGTGTGGTAATAATTCATGTTGTTTTAAGTTACCCAGTTTGTTGTACATTGTTAATAACAGCCTCAGAAAACTAATACAATTTCAATGCTATAGATTATTTGAAGCTACATGCAAAATAACAATTGAATAGTAAAGTCATGAATTTCTGAGAGAGACATAAAGGTAAGAAAATTCACTTGAAAGGTGTTATATATTCTTTATCTTCAGCAGGTAAAATAGAAGCTATCCTTAGTTAAGACAATTTTAGACCTGACAGGATGACACCAGGTTCTAAATTTTTGCCATCACAAACCAAATAAGCAATCTATAGAAAGTAGTTGTAAAAAGTGAATCATTAAAGCTGTCATTGTTGGGGTAGGGGTACTGGTTTATAGTCTAGGAAGAGACCAAGGGGCATCAAGAAATAAGTTAATGTAGCAGTGGTAATCATTTTGATATGTATAAGGACCTATAAGATAGCGTGTTTAGATAATACACATTTCCACTCTAATATATTTTGTAGCGTAACCATAGAAAATGGCACACTTCAGGGCTCAGCTGTCCAATTTCTCAGTTTCATTTGTTGCTGACAAATGTAACTTACTGATGTTCAGCTGAAAAGATGAATGGCTTGGACCATTCATAATGGCTTCAATCACATGTGTGAAGCTTTGCTGAAGACGGCTGGGAGAAGGCTACATCTGGCTAGATCCTTCTCCCTGTTCATGTAGTCTCAGAGTTTGTCAGTCTTGTCTTTCTAGATGGGGATTTGAGATCCTTACACAGAACTGAGGGCTCCAATAAAGAATAATTAGAAGCTGTATTTTTTTTTTTTAATACTAGGCCAGAAACTCTCACAGCATTTCTTCTGTACTCTACTAGTAAATAAGAGATATGCCAGCACAGATGGAAGGAGAGGGGAATTAGACACATCTCAATTGGAGAATGTTAAAGAGTTTGTGGTCATTTTTAATCTGACATAATCTGCCATCTGGTCACAAATTCTTTTTCCATGTTTCACCCTTCTCCCATGACCTATAAAGTTTCATATTAATGTGTTATCTTCCCCTATTTCAGGAAATCACATCTAAATCAGGTCCAAGTATGGATGAGTCTCCTTCAGTATGATCTCCCATATGTATGATTTTTCTCAATATAAAAACTTGTGAACTGAAAAACAGGTTGTGCACCTCTTATATACCCAATAAACAACAGTAAGGCATTCATAGGATAATTTAAATGGTTACTTTCATTAACATAGCAGTGGCTCTGAGTGATGTTAGGCAAATAGTAATCATTGATTCACTGCAATGCTGAAATCCAGCTAAACGTGTGTTGTCAATCCCTTGATTAGGGTTTATTCCTCCTCTCAGAGAAAGAATCTGTATAGCTCTTGGCTTCAGTTTCTGAATTTTGTTGCCACTTTATGAGTCATCATTTATTTTTTCATAAGAAATAGCCTATGTTTCCAGGTAAGTATATTTGGACTGCTTCTAATTGTAGTACATGCTGGGTTTGAAAGGCTTCTTTTTATGTTATGCTAGCTCTGTGTCTTTTAGTTCAAGATTATAGCATACCTTTTAAAAGATTATGAGCTTCTGGTATTGTACTTCACTTCATTAGTCAAAAGTCACACCTGCAATTCTTTCTGAAACAGTACTTCTCATATATATTGAGCTGCAATACAGGGTGTTCTGGAAAAATACCCTTAATATCTTAAAACAATTTTGCCTTGTTTCTGTAACACTGTTAGAAGTCGTTTTATCTGGAAGAGAGATTCTAAGAGTCATGCCTTAATGCTGTTAAGGCAAGAGTCAAGAAAATGTTTCTATGTCCCAAACTCCTGGGGAATTGACGAGAATACTTTCCTGCTTGCCTCCAGAGGCCACATGAAGTGTACCTATGATTTTCTGCAGTGCAGCAGGGATGTAGCTGAGAGTAAGATGACAGTTTTCTTTCTTGGTAAGCACCTTTTAATATTTCCAAAAGATTCTACACATGTCTTTCATGTGACTTTGGAGAAGTAGGTGTACCTCATAGAGAATAGAGGACATTGGCACATTATTCTCAATTCCACAATTTCCTTAACAATATTCTTTCATATACATTTCTAGGCTGCTTATATGCAATCAGAGATGAGTAATGGATATATATAGTCAAACATCTGTGTGGCCTGTCCCATAATAAGGAATCTAAGGATGCTACTAGCATCAGTATTAGAACTCCCGGGGTATTTTTTTTATTTTTCTATGCTTGGCTTTGAGGCTTTATCTTACCTTTCTGGGACCACTGAAAATGCCACCTTCAACACTCTCTTACATACTTTAATATCTCCTTTTCTTTCATCAAATATTATATTATAAGGTGACTACTTTGGTAAACAAATATAGTTTGTGATATGCTTAATTATCTTCTTCTAACTATAAAGGGAATCTATAATTTGTTGAGTAATGCTATGCATCATGAATTGTTGTAGGTGCTTGCATATGCATAAACACAACAACATATTTTCAAAAGTCTTATTAATATTATATACGCAATTATATTTCTACTTTATGAATAACAAGGCCATAGATTTGGAGATGTTAAATTATTACTAAGGTCATATAACTCCTAATTATCAAAGCTAAACGTTTTTCTCTTTACCATATTAGTTCATGCAATTTTAAATTTAAAGGATTTGCTTTTAAATCATGGACAATTTGTGTGCTGAAACATGGTTTTATACTCAGGTCTTCTCTTTTTTAAGCAAAATCCTCTGCACCACACCATATGAATCTGTATTTTTTTTTTTTTTTTCATATTCAGCTGTGTGAATAGCAATGTAACTAGAATTAGTTTCAGGGTATAGCAATGCCAGAGATAGTAGCCAACTGTGCAAAAAATGATAGATAATGACAGAAAACGGATGGCAATTTGCAGGATACTGGTTAAAGGACATTGGTTCTCTTCTTTTGATGAATATGAGCTCAATTTTAGGATGTGCAGAAAGAAAGAAGTGAAGTTTATTAAGATCTCACCAAAATAAATGCATTGTGTTAAATGTTTCTCCATCTACCAAAGAAAAAAAATTCACTACTGTTTTTGTAGGGAATATATATTTCTTTAACATGAAGGAATAAATTTTTTATACATGAATTAAATTATTTCTTTGAAGATTCTATGTGCCCATTTTCTTGAGAGGCCATATAAAGAAATATATATTATGTGTTTTACAATAAAATAGCAGAAAACATGTTGAAAATTAAAAATATGTTTAATTGCATCTTTCAGTAAAAGTCTGATGGAAGAAGATAAAGTCAACAGTTTTGTTTCTGTATATTTCATGATATATTTTATGTATATCATATATCTGATGTGATCTCTTTTGTATATCACTGGTGTAGAACAAAGCATCGGAAATATTCTAATAATAGTACTTTAGCTCATCAGAGGACTGTAAGTCAAGATATAGTTGAAATGGAAAAAAAAATATTTAATGAAAGATATCAGAGCAGCCAGTAGGTGAAAAAAAAAAAAAAGAAATCCAAAATGCATTACATTACTAAAATGTCTGTCAAAGAGAATTTTAAAAACTAAGGGTGCCAACTCAGCAATGTCTGCCACTACAACAGAAGGTCCAAGCACTGTGTTTTGAATAGAAATATTTTGCCCACAAAAAGTCTACCTGGTTGGGCACTTGAACTCTACAATTACTGTATACAGTGACAGAGCCCTATTAGAAGTATTTCTAAGACATGAATATAGCAATTTATTCTATTGAAAATATTAACAGAATGTTTTATCGTGTTTTTCAAACCAGAGTAAAGGAAGATTTCTTATCTTTAATGCTACAGATTATAAACTCTCTAGATATTTAAGCTTGCAATCTATGCTCCAAAACATTGTCAAAAAATAGATCTTTATCTCAGAGATATCAGGGAGGGAAAGGGTTACTCGAACAAAAGAGAAAAGATATGAAGATATTATAGGACAAAAATGTGACCTAAATTTTAGCCAGGAAATAGAAGATATGGGAAATGGTTGGAAATAAGAAAACCTAAGCTACAATAAAGTAGTCACAAGGAAACCTGGGTGTGCTTACATTTGTGTTTTATATATTTCATTAAAAATACACCTTTAGACCACTCAAAAGGACTAATTAGCTCACACTCCTGAAAAAATAATAAGGGAAGATCTACAGGTAAAAAATAGAGTTATGTTCTTTCTGCCTTGCCAGTCATCTTAAAAAGCTGTAATTGGACGTCTTTTCAAGATTCATGATGTGCGATTTCCAAAATTTCTCCTTATTTTCATGTGGAAATTTGAAATATCATTATAATATATTTATATGCTAAAATAGAAATATATTTTTTAGAATTTGAGACAAAAATCCTGAAAAAAGTATGTTCCAAAGAAGCAACATTTGCCAACAGTTTATTCTAAAATTTAATTATTTAAGTCTTCATATGTGGCATTTATACTAATACACCACTGAATGAAGTTAAACAACTAAAATGAAGCTTACCACTCAATAGCTGTCTTCCAAAACAAGCCCGAAATTGTATCAACCAGCACTCTTTATTTTGCCCTGTGGGTGTTGGGTCTCAGTGAAATGATACAAAAAAATGTCAATATTCTGGTTTCTGTTATTTATCTGATTAATAAAGGTCTTCATTTCTAAACTTGGAGTGTTACATATAAATATCCATGAAATTCTGGCAGAGTAAATTGTGATTTTGCAAAAAGGGACTCTTGGATACTTCATAGTTTTAAATTTCTACCAGATTTTAGTTATTCGCATGTGTTTTTATCTAGTTTAATAGATATATTTTCTCTGAGGGCAAAATAATTTTTTCAGTTATTTTTATTATTTGTGGGGGAAAAGCAGACTATATTACTTATATTCTTTTTTTTTTTAATCCTCATATTCTTGGTGAAAGGAATTTGCACACAGAAGCCATTAGCCTAAAGTTTCATTTTAAAAACTGCAACTTGAAAATAGCTGAAGATATCTACTTCATAAGAGACCAAGACATTAGAGATTTTATAGGATAGAATTTGAAAGATAAAATTCAGTTTTATTTTGGAAATTGTTTATGGTTCTTTGATGGTGTTGGGAAACTGAGGTTATGTTAATTATAAGACAGTCTTTAAACACAGCAAACTGAGTTCCTGGTTCAAGCAGTTGTTGATCAGTTGATTGGTCAGTTTAGATTAAGCAAAAGGAATTGAGGGAAATAATTTTGGCTAAACCTTGCTAAAGTCAGTGTAATATTTATACTTCCTTAGCATCTTTCATATTATCTCATTAGTAGTCCTTTCCTGATGTAAATTCCAATCAAAGTAGTGGAAGTTCATGTGTCTGAAATTTTTGATAAATCTATAAATGGAAGAAAAGACAATGAAAAATTTGGATAGGATTGAGATGAGGTAATGTCTCTGAGAAAATAATGTGTTTCAAAACGGTTATCATTCAGGCAAAGGGCAAATGTCTGTTTTTCCCGCCAAAATAGCAATAATGGTGGGAACTTTAAAGAGTAGTGGGTAGCAATAGTCGTGATTCCAACTGGCCAAGTATTCTTAATAAAGCAATGCAAGAATATCTATAAAATGGTGGTGAAGACAAGATGATATAATAAAGATTTTAATTACTATATTTTAAACAACACGGACCTAGGAATTATTTAATTGGTTAAAAAATGAATTACCAACATTTGTGATAATTTATTAAGCCTTTATTTGGAAACCTGTGTAGTGTTATAGATGTTTAATGATGGTGTCTTGTAGCCACAATATTTTGTAACAAAGTGAAAGTATATGTTGCATAACCTAGAATTATATTCTGACAAGTGAGTAAATTGGAAAATATTCTATATTTATCTTTATATTTATTCTAAAATCATTTACTAATTGCTTACTCTGTGTTAAGCACAGTGTTAGGTAACTGAGAAATAATCATGCTGTCCAGAGTAGGTAAAAAGCCATTTATATAACTTTTCAATTAAAAGTTATAATGTGAGAAACATTTTTATTAAGTTTTGTTTTGTTGTTTACAAATTAATCAAGTATTCATCTCTTTAAGTAATGTAAGAAACTCAAGATAAAGTAAGCCATTTTAAAGGAATCGTTATGTGCATACGCTGGGTAGAAAAAGATGATCACTCGTACTTATAGGTCTCAAGCAAATAGTACTAAAATGATTGGCACACAAATATTTCATGTATGTAATGGATAATGTCGTAACTATTTTGAGTACTCTAAACATGTTCTTGGCCATTGAAAAGGATCCCTATTAAAACCAGTTATATGGTAGCATATTAAGCAATTTCGTATTAATTTTATCATTTTAAACAGTAATTTTTGGTTACTTTTATTTATATAAAAATAGAGTATAATGCAAATGAGACTTAACCAACAATTTCAAGTGTTTTCATTCCTTTATAAATATGTGACTTGACTTGGCACCCTAAAAGCTTTTTTTTGACCTATTAGCTGTTAATTATTATAAAAGTTATTGCTGTATATAAGTTAGATTTCTTTCGTGGTTTCATGTTCATTTGTTAATAAAAATACATTAAAATTAAATGTGGTTACTTTTCAAAATCTTTAAATCAATGGCGGGAGTTACAGAAGATACAGTTTCTCCATTAAAGTATAGCTGTTTAATAATTATCTACTTTCTGCAAACAGAAAGAGATTAAGTTAAAGGGTTTTATTTTAGCTGTAATACTATAAATTATTTTTGTCACTAAAGAAATTGTACATGAATCTATGAATTGGTTTATTTGTGCTTATGGGGACTTTTCTTTCAAAAAGTTTATTTTAATCTCATAACCAATTTCTCTTTTTCTTCCTCTTCCTCCTTCTCCTGCCTTTCCCTTTCTTTCTCTCTGTCTCATAGGCAGAATGAATAATGTCCCTCCCCTTCCAACATGTTCATAGCCTTATATCCATGCACCTGGGGCTATGGTAGCTTACCTAGCAAAAAGTACCTTACAGCTATGATTAAGTATTCTGAAGAAATTATTCCTCATTAAATCTAATAAAATTACATGAAAGTGAGTCTATTTCTTAGCATAGGATTATGAGAAACTCCTAAAGAGATCTGAGAGAAAGAGACAGAGACAGAGAGATGATGAAACAAACAAATAAACAAGAAAAAACAAAGATCAGAAAGATGCAACATTGCTGGCTTTGAAAATGGAGAAAGATGTCAGGTAGCATGATGCATCCAGCTTTGATGTTTTTGTTTAGGATTGTCTTGACTATACGGGCTCTTTTTTTGGTTCCACATGAAATTTCAAGTAGTTTTGTTTTTTGGTTTTTTTCTAATTCTACAAAGAAAGTCACTGGTAGGTTGATGGGAATAGCATTGAATCTATAAATTACTTCAGGCAGTATGGCCGTTTTCATGATATTGATTCTTCCTATCCCTGAGCATGGAATGCTTTTCCGTATGTTTGGGTCCTCTCTTATTCCTTGAGCACTGGACTGTAGTTCTTCTTGAAGAGATCCTTCAGATCCCTCATAATCTGTATTCCTAGGTATTTTATTTTCTTTGTAGGAAGTGTGAATGGAAGTTCACTCATGATTTGGCTCTCTGCTTGTCTATTATTGGTGTATAGGAATGCATACAATTTTTGCACATTAATTTTGTATCCTGAGACTTTGCGAAGTTGTTTATCAGCTTAAGGAGTTTTCAGGCTTGAGAAAATGGGATTTTCTAAATATACAATCATGTCATCTGCAAACAGAGACAATTTGACTTCCTCTCTTCCTATATAAATATCCTTAATTTCTTTCACTTGCCTGATTGCCCTGGCCAGAACTTCCATTACTATGTTGAATAGGAGTGGTGAGAAAGGGCCAAAACAGCATGATACTGGTAAACAAAACAGATATGCAGACCAATGGAATAGAACAGAGGGCTCAGAAATAACACTATACACCTACAACCATCCAATCTTCAACAAACCTGACAAAAACTGTTTTTGTTTATGGATCCTTTAGGAATCATCACACTGTTTCCCATAATGGTTGACCTAATTTACAGTCCCACCAACAGTGTAAAAGCGTTCCTATTTCTCCACATCCTCACCAGCATCTGTTGTTTCCAGACTTTTTAATGACCACCATTCTAACTGGCGTGAGATGGTATCTCACTGCAGTTTTGATTTGCATTTCTCTAACGACCAGTGATGTTGAGCTTTTTTTCATATGTTTGTTGGGCACATAAATGTCTTCTTTTGAGAAGATTCTGTTCATGTCTTCGCCCACATTTTGATGGGGTTGTTTTTTTCTTGTAGATTTTTTTAGGTTCCTTGTAGATTCTGGATATTAGACCTTTGTCAGATGGATAGATTGCAAACATTTTCTCCCATTCTGTAGGTTGCCTGTTCACTCCGATGATAGTTTCTTTTGTTGAGGAGAAGCTCTTTAGTTTAATGAGACCCCATTCGTCAGTTTTGGCTTTTGTTGTCATTGCTTTTGGTCGTTTTAGTCATGAAGTATTTGCCCATGCCTATATCCTGAATGATATTGCCTGGGTTTTACCATTTGACCCAGCAATCCCATTACTGGGTATATACCCAAAGAGTTATAAATCATTGTACTATAAAGACACATGCACATGTATGTTTATTGCAGAACTATTTGCAATAGCAGAGACTTGGAACCAACCCAAATGCCCATCAATGATAGATTGGATAAAGAAAATGTGGCACATATATACCACGGAATACTATGCAGCCATAAAAACTAATGAGTTTATACCTTTTGAGGAACATGGATGAAGCTGGAAACCATCGTTCTCAGCAACATAACACAGGAATGGAAAACCAAACACTACATGTTCTCACTTATAAGTGGGAGTTGAGCAATCAGAACTCATGGACACAGGGAGGGAAATATCACACAGTGGAGTGTGTCGGAGGGTTTGAGGAAAGGAGAAGGAGAGCATTGGGACAAATACCTAATGCATGTGGGGCTTAAAACCTAGATGACAGGTTGATAGGTGCAGAAAACCACCATGGCACATGTATATGACAAACCTGCACGTTCAGCACATGTATCCCAGAACTTAAACTAAAATTAAAAAATAAAAATAAAAAAATAGAGAAAGATGGCCATGAGCCAAGAAATGTAGTTTATCTCTAGAAGCTCCAGAAAAACAAACAAAAGAAAAACAAAAACTATCTTGATGAATAAGAGCTAATATTAGAAACAAATGACATTGAGATAAAAGTGACATTGAGAAATGATTTGTTACCTTAAGACAATTCAAGACTATAACTTGGTATAAGGTCATTAGTTACAATCTATTGTAGGACTCTTTAGATATTACAGAGAAATGCATCCAATTAAATTGATTTCTTGGCATATTCTGACTCCATTTAATTTCCCCTTTGCTTCTCATTTCTCATTTCATTTTTTATAATTAATTTGAGATTTTATTATTATAATAATCTATCATTTAAACATTTTGTGTGATGTATATTCTGAAATTTGTAAAGGTTTATTAACTTAAAATACTCAATGAAATATTTAGGTGCAGAAATTTTAGGATTCTAGAGATTATGCACAAATATACCTGTAAAATATTATCACAAATAACCCTTGATAGTATTTTATATGTCAATCTAGTTAATTTTGCAAATATAATTTGAAATAGAAACAAAGGGTTTATAAATTTAAAATATTACTTATGACTCCACACAGCATTTTTGATAAATTAGTGTTATCTTTCATGTGAGTTCCCATTCACTTTATCTTACCCTCTTGTGATTAGAAGTAGTAATTTGCCTGACACTAGATATGTGGTGGTCTATTTTCCAATATTCATTCTGTAATTCTTCAAAACCACACGGGTGTCCCACAATTCAATTCAATTCTGACACTAACTATACAGAGTTAGCACTCCCCCATAGGTTTAGGGCTCAGCCCTACAAGAAGCCTACTCCTACTTCAAAAGTCTCGATAGGGTCACCAGGTGATATGGTCTGGGTGTGTCCCCACCCAAATCTCATCTTAAAATGTAGTTCCCATAATTCTCACGTGTCGTGGGAGGGACCTGGTGGGAGGTAATTGAATAATGGGGGCAGTTACCTCCGTGTTGTTCTTGTGATAGTGAGTGAGTTCTCATGAGATCCGATGGATTTTTAAGGGGTTTCCCCAACAACATATTTCTACACTTCTCCTTGCTGCTGCCACGTGAAGAAGGACATGTTTGTTTCTCCTTATGCCATGATAGTAAGTCTCCTGAGGCCTCCACAGCCCTGCGGAACTGAGTCAATCAAACCTCTTTCCTTTTTAAATTACCCAGTTTTGGGTATGTCTTTATTAGCAGCCTGAGAGCTGACTAATATACCAGGCTACCTGCATTTCTATCTGTCTTGGCTACAAATTTAGGGGTTCCCAGAACTCCCTCCTCAGGTTTAATAATTTTCTAGAATGACTAATAGAACTCAGGAAAGTGTTTTACTTACTTTTAATGTTTGTTAGTTTTTAATAAAGAATATCACCTAGAAGCAGCCAAATGGAAGAGAGGCATAGGCTAAGTTATGGAGGCAGGAGTGTGGAGCTTCCATGCCGCCTCTGGGCACAGCAGCTAAATCTATCACACACACAGCAGCTGTGTGTGTTTTCTGTGTGGTGTGTGGGGTGTGTGTGTGGTGTGGCGGGTGTATGTGTGGTGTACATGTGGTGTGTGTGATGTGTGGTGTGTGTAATGTGTGGGGTGTGTGGTGTGGAGGTTGTGTTCATGGAGGATGTATTTTTACCTCAATGTGTTCATCACCCTGGAAGCTTTCAGAACCTCATCATTTGGGGATTTTTATGGAGGTTTCCTTATGTAGGTATGACTGATTAAATTTTGAACCACTGGTGATTGAAGATCTCCAGCTCCTCCACAATCCCTGAAGATTGGAAGGGGGATGGAGCTGAAAGTTCCAACCGGTTAATCATGTCTTCTTCTTTCTGGTAACCACCCCCTACCCTGAAGCTAACTAGAAGCCCTCATCCACCAATCATTTAATTACAAGGCAAAAAAATAATAATAATAAAGTCTCTAATTCATGTTGGGTTGATTTTTGTATATGGTGAGATATAGGGATCGAGTTTTATTCTACATTGCCTATCCAGTTTTCCCAGCACCACTTATCAAATAGGGTGTCATTTTCCTGATTTATATTTCTGTATGCCTTGTCAAAGATCAGTGAGTTGTAAGTATTTGGCTTTATTTCTGGATTCTCTACTTTGTTCTATTGGTGTGTGTATCCACTTTTTTACCACTACCGTGTTGCTTCGGTTACTATAGTCTTGTCGTATAATTTGAAGTCAGGTAATGCAATATTTCCATACTTTTTCTTTTTACTTAAGATTGCTTTGGACATTCAGGCTTTTAAAAATATTATATGAATTTTAGGATTGCTTTTTCTAAGTCTGTGAAAAATGATTTTAGTATTTTGGTAGGAATTGAATTCAACCTGTAGATTGCTTTGGATGGTGTGGTCATTTTTATTATATTGGTTCTTCTGAACCAGGAGTGTGTGATTTATTTTCATTTGTTTTTGTCATCTATCATTTCTTTCAACAGTGTTTTGTATTTCTTCTTGTAGAGATCTTTCACTTCCTAGGTTCAGTATATTCCTGGTTTGAACTGAATTATTGATTTGATTCTCAGCTTGGTTGGGTTGTTGTTGTTTTATAGCAGCACTGCTGATTTGTGTGCATCAATTTTGTAACCTGAGACTTTACTGAATTGATTTATCATATTTAGAAGTCCTTTGGGGGAGTCTTCAGGGTTTCTAGGAATACAGTGATATCATTGGCACACAGGTAGTTTGATTCCACCTTTTCAGTCTGGATGCCTTTTTTTTTTTTTCTCTTGTCTAATTTCACTGGCGAGGATTTCCAGTACTATGTTGAATAGAACTGATGAAAGTGGGCATCACTGTCTTGTTTCAGAATTTCTAAAAGAAAACCTAGAAAAAACACTCTCGACATTGGCCTAGGCAAATAATTTGTGACCAAAACTCCAAAAGCAAATGCAACAAAAACAAAAATACATAAATGAAACCTAATTAAATTTAAAGACTTCTGCACAGCAAAATAAATAATCATCAGAGTAAACAGACAAACCACAGAATGGGAGAAAATATTTGCAAACTAAGCATCCTAAAAGAACTAATACACAGAATCTCTACAAGGAACTCAAATCAGTAAGAAAAAATAATAATCTCACTAAAATAGGGAAAATAACATGAACAGACATGTAAAGTATACATAGAAACAGGGGGAAAATATACAGTGGTTACCAGGGATGGGGAAAAGAGACAGAAGTTGGTCAAACTGTGCAAAGTTGCAGTTAGGTGGGATAAATAAGTCTAAACACGTAACATACAGCAAAAAACTAGAATTAAGAATATTGTATTGTATGCTGGAAATTTGCTGAGAGTAGATTTTAGGTGTTCTTACCAGAAGAATAAAAAAGTTAACAATGTAAGGAAAAAAAGTTAGTAAAATAGAAAAGACACTTATTATTTAAGAGATTCTACAGGTTTTCAGAACTCTGTACCAGGAACCAAGGAAAATACTGTGTGTGTGTGTGTGTGTGTGTGTGTGTGAGATGGAATTTAAATAAGAAAAAGGATTATGAGTTACACCTCCATTGTGATTTTTCAGTTCTATGTACAACTTTTAATATGGACCTCAAGCATTTTCGATTTCATAATAGAAGAATGCCGATCAGAACCAGTTCACGAGAATGAGAGTAAATTTCTTGCCATAGGATTATAAACACATTTTTGCATAATTAGTATTGGGGTCGTACGTATCCAGTAAAGAAAAATCTACCAACCTATCAAGATTAGTACAGTTTGATGGCCTCAATAAACCTATTACAAAATAATCCAGTATTCTCTTAAAATACAAGTTATTTAGGCCGGGCGCGGTGGCTCAAGCCTGTAATCCCAGCACTTTGGGAGGCCGAGACGGGCGGATCACAAGGTCAGGAGATCGAGACCATCCTGGCTAACACAGTGAAACCCCGTCTCTACTAAAAAAAAATACAAAAAACTAGCCGGGCGAGGTGGCGGGCACCTGTAGTCCCAGCTACTCCGGAGGCTGAGGCAGGAGAATGGCGTGAACCCAGGAGGCGGAGCTTGCAGTGAGCTGAGATCCGGCCACTGCACTCCAGCCTGGGCGACAGAGCGAGACTCCGTCTCAAAAAAAACCAAAAAACAAAAAAAAAAATACAAGTTATTTAGTATTATTTCTGTTTAAATAATTAACTTAGAAATAGCATTTGCTCTGCTTCTTTTCTGTAAGTGGAGTGCAGGGCTTTGTAATGAGTATTTGTGTGTGTGTATATTTGTATTGAGGAGAAGACCATGTGTCTATTGAATTAAAATGGCTTAAACATATTTTATTCATGGTCAGTGTATATGATTTTTATGAAATTTTCTAAATGCTGCAGGTATGTGGACAAATGCAATACAATCCCTGACCTTAAAGGGCCGATAATTTAACAAAAATAGTTTTCTTGTTTATTGATGAACTCTCTTCATTAGTTGATGAAAGCTGACATTTTTCTTCTGAAAATTCACCATGGCCCCAGAAAGTCAGAATGGTTGATTGCTTTCTCTATCTCTATTGTCTCCACCAACCCTCTAACACATTGCAATGCCTCTCCTTTCTCTCTTTGACTTGTGTTTTGCCCGAGGTAGTAAGAAAAATCATGAATGTTTCAAACATGTTATTTGTCTTTTCTTTGTTGTTGTATTTTTTGTATAGTCAACAATGTAAGAGCAACAATTGGATAACTGAATCTTTCATATGAACGTCACACCTGTAATCCCAGCACTTTGGGAAACTGAGGTGAGTGGATCACTGGAGGTCAGGAGTTCAAGACCAGCCTGGCCAATGTGGTGAAACCCCATCTCTACTAAAAATACAAAAATTAGCCATGATGTTGTGGCATGCACCTGTAGTCCCAGCTACTCGGGAGGCTGAGGCAGGAGAATCACATGAACTCAGGTGGTAGAGGCTGCAGTGAGCCAAGATTGTACCACTGCACTCCAGCCTGGGCAACGGAGGGAGACCTGGTCTCAAAAATAAAATAAGAAACTCTGAGAGGTCCAGCAATCTGTGTTTTAATAGGCTTTTCAGGTGATTTGCATGCATATTGCTTTATTTCTCAAGATCTTTTCTGTTTCTCACTCAGTTTATAAATCAAAAATATGTTAACCCTTTTCCAGCTTTTTTAGCATAGTCAGCAATAGGCTAATGTCTTCATATTCTAAGTGAAATTACATAGTTCCTCATAAATCACATAAATTAAAAGAAAATCCTTGCTGGACATTACCTTTCTTGTTAATTCATCCAAGTTTCTAGGCGAGAAAAGCAATTGTACAGATATCGATAGATTTTAAAAATTACACATGTGCTTTGTAGTTAAACAAGCTTTAAAACTTACAAGCTGACTGAATGGTGAAATTTTTTTAGTTCTCTATGTTAATGATATTATCACAAATTTCTATCCATGATAGAATTATTAGCATGTCAATTATGCTTTGTAATTTCTAATAGCGATTTATACAATTCAATATCTTGGTATTTAAAGGTAAGTTATGATAATTTTTGTATGGATTTATTTTTAACCTATATTCTAGAAATTAGCTACCTAAAGTAGATGTTACTGTACAGGTGAAATAATTCACGAAATTAAATATTGCTCAGTTGTAAGCTTAACAGTATAAAGGAATGATGTGTTACCCATTGTAATATTTTAGAAAGTAAAATTATAAAGAAACTGAAGCTTTGTTTAAAATATTTCTGGTGCTATGATTTAAAAAACTTGAATGTTTTCTTTCTATCATGAATTTTTCCAAAAGAAAATATTTTTAAGGAGGAAAAAGTAAATAAATAAATATTTGTTTTCTGGATCTCTAAATGATAGATTTCAAGAAATTTATGAATTGTAAAGTTGATCTCTGTTGTTTTTAATCTTCTGGTTACTTGTAAATCATTAAAGTATTTGGTGCCTCTTTTTGTCCCTCATTGTCTTTTCTGCTTAATCTTCTATTTACCCTAAAAGGGCAAAATGCAACTGCAGAGAGAAATTACACTTGCTGTAAAAATACTGTTGAGATGTGGCCTTAACTTAGGTATTTTTGTAGAAACGACTGCTCTCTAGTATTGTTTGAATGATTGTTTAACTTCCATTCATATTACAATAACATAATAGTCAAATTAAACAAAATGATGCTTTCTTCTGCGCCTACTTGGGTTTTCATTCTGCCACTGTAGCTACTTCCATTCAGGCACCTAAAAGTGAATTATCACTGCTGATCTTCAACTGGCTATGGCCAATGAGATTCATTTATCAAGTGATAAATGTGCCCTTGACCAACAGACATAGTTTGCTGATACAGTTACTCACTCAAATCTAACAGAGATGAGAAATGTTTGCCATCAGAATAAAATAAAGATGTAGGATTATTTCCTTTGTGAAGACCACATATAGCTTGTGGAGTTTTGACATTTATAAGAAATAAATCTAGGAATTTTGAGGGTTTTAAAATCACTTTTACAAAAATTGCTTGCTGTTTTCAAGCCCCTCAGAGTTTGAAATGATCAGATCATGCAGAGAAATGATGCTGTAAGTGAATGAAAGACAACCGAAAACCCAGAAGCTATGAAATACTTCTGACTAATACCACCCACAAAATCTGTCCTTTCCAAACTAGTTTATTACATTATTTTATTTTATTATTACTATATTTTAGGGATACTTTGATTTGGTAACAAAACTGGGAGATTTACCCACAGTCATATTAAAGTTTTGGGAAAGGTGAAAAATAATGTAACTGCGCATACAACATGGTATCTCTACCATGAATATTTCTTGCCTCTTTAATCTCTATTCTTCATAGTCCATTACTACCTTTTTGGGGGACAGGGGCACATTTACAGCCTTTTATTATAAATGTGGCAAAGGAGAAGCCTGGACAAATATTCTTTCTCATAGAAATGCCAATAGAAAGTACAAAAAGGCTAAGTCTAATATTTTATCTTCTTGCTAAACTGTGCAGTAATAAATAAAACTCAGTATGACTGTAGATAAATTAAGAAAAATATGAGAAAAATGAATTCCTTTTCATACAGACTTTTTTAAACACTAGAAAACTATGTTCTGCTTTAAAACATATAATTCCCTCTTCATTCCAAAACTAGTGCCAATGCCATACAGTATTTGATACTTATGGCCAAAATTCTATCTACACACCAATACAAAGAATTTATTTTTCAAGATTTTCAGAGGTCTGATATTGATAATGTTTCTTTATGAATTCAAAGTTTAAAGAGAAATTTCAGGGTAAAAATGTATTATAAAACCAAAATATACAGAATATAAAGTTATTTCAAATTGGATTAAATTGTTTTCTTAATGTACCAAGAATATTATTTTATTAACATTTTGTAGCATATTGCAGAATAAAATTAATGAAGTAAATTCAAATTATGCTGCATATTTATCTAATAAATACTAATCAAGACATTTTCTACTTACATAAAGTAATTTTTAAAAATAGTATTATTCAAATAAAATACTGCCTCAAATATATTAATTTAAAAAAATTATAATTTCTACTATACAATTAATTTGACTTAAAGCATCTCAGTGGAGTACAATCAAACAAAAAAAATCCAAAATTTGCAAATTAGCACCTCTTTGTTATCTTATTTTAAAAATTATACTTGTCTTTCTTAAAACTACATATTCATATAAACAGATTTAAATTAAACATATGACTGATATGGAAAATAACCAAAATGTTTTACTTTCTGTAAAACAGTGTTATACAAGAGTAAGATGTATGATCAATTTCTAAATATAATGATAATTATTAACACCTTTGTTATTTGTATTTTTTTGTATGGGTAATGTCTGATGGAATAGACAATCTAATAGAGATGATTACCACTTTCAGACTAGGTTGTGATGATAATGTAAGATAATTATATTTTCCAAGCCATTCACTTCTGATTTTTCTTTAGTGTGTAGGAAAACTGTAAAAAATTAAAGAAAAAAGAAAACGCAAACAGATAAATTATCAAATCATCTTATGTATCTACATTTAATTAATCTGATTAACTTCTGAAGATACCCTCTTTTATCCTTTGCAAACATTGTATTCCTACATACAATTACTAGAAAAAAATTGCTGCATAAAAGTGATTGAAAATTACTCAAGATCCCATTTTGATAATATATTTTTATTTTATTTTCTGGAAAATCTTCCAAACATGATTTGATGATTATTTTTCAAGTTTTCCATATTATCAGTTTTAGTATGTATTTATTTATGTCATAGGTGGGTAATGTTTTCACTCATTTGTTCTTTCTTTTATTCCATGACCCAAATAGCTGTAACAGGACCCAAAAGTGCAATGAAAAGAAATAGCCAAATGAATGTGTTATCAGAGTATAAATATTTTATACCATATAGCATATTTATGCATTTAGAAAAATATTAAAATATTATCTTCAAACCTTTCACTCTCTGTATCTAATATCAGTGGTTTATTATACTTCCTGTCTCTGCTACTTTCCTGTAAATTCATTCTTTTATCATTAAAACTTATTTACTGGGCTGCCATTGCATTATCTGTAACATAACAAAAAGTATGTCTTGTACAGTAAAGTTTCTAATCTAACTAACCTACTGATAGTGTCAGAACTGACCCCAATATATTCCTACTACATATGCTCATTTATTTAGAAATACAATTTTTAAAATTAAGTTGAAGGATAGGAGCATTCCTAAGCTTTAAGTTATATGATTTTCAAAGATGGAAAGGAAGTCTAAAAAATGCATGAATGTAAATTTAGGGGTGAAAATAAAAATTATTATAAATCTCCTATGAGTAGAGTTATGGATGTAAGAGTAATCCATTAACCTATAAATGCCCAATTATATATATTTTTCTTATTTTTACACATAATATTTTTATCCATTTCTATCTGATTGAAATAGTATGTATTATATTTTCAGTTAGTACTTCTGTGATTGGAAAAAGATGTAAAAAGGATTACTATATGAAATGCATATTTTCCATTAAATAAAATTACTAAAATTCAGGGTTTTTTGTCTCCAGACAGAGGTTATTAGGAGAAAAGGACTTAATTAAAAAATTAATATTATCTTCTAATTTTCAGGTTTGAACAGTGCATTTATTTTTAACTTGTTGAAAAAACCTTGTGAGGCAAGAGTATGTCCTTATATCAAACAAAAAACTGACAAAAGTTAAACAACTTGTTTCAAGATGCAATAAAATGGAATCGGAATTTTTTTTCAAAGGCTATATTATAATTAGGTCGTTTTTATTTTTTAAAAAACAATAAACATACACAAGAGTGCAATGTTAATTTGACTTAAACCTGACAGTTTTTATGGAGTCAACCCAGAATAAAATCTTTCAAATGATCCTACATATCAAACCACCAAATTTTGCTAAAGTAGTTCATAATGAACTCCTACTTCCTGATATATTAGTGAATAGATAGTCTGACGTACCTAAATTGAAAGTAGAAAACAACTACGTTGTAGACAGTAAAACATTGGGGGGAAAAAAAAAGCAAGCAGTATTTGGCTCATAGGGAGTACCTGTTTTGGCCACACTTCAGTACTCTCAGAACCAGGAGAGATGACTCAGGAAAGGGTCCTTAAGCACTCACTAAAGCCTATGATGCTTTGAGGGATACAGCTCAAATCTCCTGAAACACTTGAGAAATTTAGTTTTGAGACGGAATGAAGCATATTTGCTAACTTGAAGCCTCTTGCATTAAGGTTAGGACTTTCTAAAGTGGCAAAAGTGGCACTTAACTTCAAAAAAACCACATGAAAAATGTGAGAAAAAATAATATCTTGTTTGATCTATCTGTAATCACTATCTGTGTCTTCTTTGTTTCCATTTTTTAAAAATTTTACAGCTTTTCAGGGCTTTCAACTTCAGGCCATAGCCTTAGTTCCTTGTAATTTCACCATATAGGAAAAAAATCCTATGATTCTAATTAAAGCTAGAATAAATTAGAAAAAGGTTTTGCCTCTGTTTGGTTCTCAAGAATAAAGAGTCAAGAAATTAAGAATTAAGACTCAAGGCCAATCAAAGGCTTTAAGTTCCATGAAGTTATTTATTATCTCCACATTTTACTGTTAAGTCTCCTGGATCTACCAGGAAGGTTTAAAGATAAAATGGAACACATAATTCACAAGTAAAATAGAATCTATTTATTTATTTTTTTCAAAATAATATTCTTATTACATATCAATGATTACATTGTATTTCATTATTCAATAGGTTAAACATTGTGTTAAGGAGTCAAAATGCTCAATATTGTTAAGATGTCAAGTTTTCCCCAAGTTGATCTTTATAGTCAATGTATTTTCAATCTAAATCTCAGGAGGCTTTCTTGTAGAAATGGAAAATTGATTACACAATTTATATGTAAATTCAAAGAACATAAAGTACCAAAACCAGCTTTGAAAATGAAAAAAACAAGAACAGTTGGAGGACACATAACACCTGAGTTCCAGAATTAATATAAAACCACAAGAATCAGCACAGTGTAGTATTTCCATAAAGATAAACAAATAAAATAATAGATCAGGATAGAGAGTCCAGAAATAACCCACACATACATGGTATAATAACTTTTGGAAAATTAGCAAAGGTTATTTAATAATTTCAGAATAATTTCTTAAATGCCTCTAGAAAAATTAGACAATTGTCTGCCAAAACATTAATCTTGATCACTACTCTATGTAAAATATCAAAAACAAACAAATGAACAAACCAAAAAAAAAAAAAAAAAGAAAAAGAAACCCTTAGAATTGATTAGAGACCTAGAAATAGCAAAAATTTAAAACTTAAAGCAAAAGAGAAAATGTTAACAATTTTGAGTTTGTCAAAGATTTTGTAGATAGGACACAAATAATATAAAGTGTTACAAAAGCAACAAATAGATTTCATATAAATTGAGAAATTTTATTCTTAAAAGACATTATTTTAAGAATGAACAAACAAGGTACAAACAGAAAGAAAATGTTCCCAAAACAGTATCTGACAAAGTACTTATATCTAAAATAGCTAATGAACTCATAATGTGATAATAAGGAGACAAAACTCAGAAAACAAAGAAAATGTGTGAACACACACTTTGGTAAAGAAAATTTACAGATGACAAATAGGCATATAAAATGATCCACAGCCTCATTAGGGAAATGCAAATATAAAATAAAATGAGATACCTCTAGAAAGAAAACAAAGGGGAGTGGCAGGAAATAAGGAAGGAAGGGAGGAAGGAAGGGAAGAAGGAAGAAAGGAAGGAAAGGAGGAAGGGAAAAAGGGAGGGAGGGAGGAAGGGAGGGGAAAAAAGAATCAAGTGCTAGGAGAATGGGGAGTAACTGAATTTTTTAATACAGGACTGGTGGGAATATAAAATGGATATAACCACCCTATAACAAAATATGTACTTTTCATACCATCTACCTATTCCACTTCATAGTGTTTACTTATAATAAATAAAAACATATCTTTTCACAATGTCTTGCACATAAACATTTATATCAGCTTTATTTGTAACAGCCAAAACAATGATGAATGAATAAAAAAATTGTAGTGTGTTAATAAAATGAAAACTATATAACAATAAAAACAATCAAACCTTGAAACTGCAAAAACATAAATGAATCTCAATTATATTGAGTGAAAGAAACTAGAAAAAATAGATCCACTCATATAAATCCATTTAGATGAAATTATAGAAAACATAAATAATCAATAGTGACAGAATACTGATGAGTTATGGCCTGTGTAGACCCCGAATAGTGTGTGAATAGTACATTACAAAGAAGCACTAGGTAATATTGGTTGATGATATTTTTCTATTCTTTGTGGTGATGATGTTTTTAAGTTGTAAGAATCTATCAAAATATATACTCTCGCCAGGTGTGGTGGCTCACACCCATAATCTCAGCACTTTGGGAAGCTGAGGCGGGTGGATCATGAGGTCAAGAGATCGAGACCATCCTGGCCAACATGGTGAAACCCCATCTCTACTAAAAATGCGCAAAAAATAGCCAGGCATGGTGGCATATGCCTGTTATCCCAGTTACTCAGGAGGCTGAGGTAGGAGAATCACTTGAATGCGGGAGGCAGAGGTTGCAGTGAGCCAAGATCGTGCCACTGAACTCTAGCCTGCCAACATAATTAAACTCTGTCTAAAAATAATAATAACAATAATAATAATATATACTCTAAATGTAGGCAGTTTATTGTATATCAATTAAATGACAAATTTATAGAAAAAAGAATAAATGTATCAATTTTAATTTGTGACTGAATTATCATAGCAAAAACTATATCTAAAATATCATTTATGGGAATTTGTGTCAAATATTTTTAACTTATCAGATTATCATTTAAAATAGAATAGGTAAATTGTTAGTTCATTAAACATTGTTTCTTCATTAATTTTATTCATTTTTTGTGGCTTTTCTACTCACAATAATTTCTTTCGAACCTTTCAATGTGTCTTATGTTTTAGTACTTATTTGTTATCTTGTCTTAGGGAGAATATTAATCCTTTGTTTCCTCATATTTAAAAAATTTAATTTTTATCCACCTCATATTTTATTTTACGGGGTTAAATATCTTTGATTATCAAAATGGTAGTCTTCTTAAAACTATATTTTACATTGATCTTTTTCTTTGAGAACATTCTTAGAAATATTGTATCCATTCCTGTGTGATAGTGTCCAAACTCAGATTCCAATAGCATATTCCATCTGTACATGCATGCTACTACTTCCACTATTAGAAGGTAATCTATTTCTCCCCTTAAACTTTGGTTTGTCTCATGACTCCCTTTGACCAATAGAGTGCAGCAGAATTGATAGTCTGAAACTTTCCAGCTTGCACCTAGTACGTATTATTACCTTTGTCAAAACTAGACAACCAGTGAGAAAATTATTTTGGTGGCTGGAGAAAGTTAAAATTGTTACGAATTGGTGGGACAATTACTGAAACTATTACAGAGACAGAAGATACAGAATGTGCCAAAAGAGCTTACGAATTTGAGTAAGATAGTATCTGGTTTTTTTTTTTTTTTTTTTTTTTTTTTTTTTTTT